>NC_133666.1:224897525-225056372 GCF_037893015.1 Macrotis lagotis | reverse complement strand
TAAAAAAAAAAAATTAAAGGGCAGAAAACTATTGATTCCTAAACCTAAAACCCTAAGCAACCTAAGAGGCTTTGAGCAATGGGATAGAAGTCAGTGTTAAACATAAGATACATGGTCAGTACAGAAGGAACAGATTAATTATAGAACATATTTCTTCATTCAATATTTCCTCTATTACAAGGACATAGAATTATAAATTTAGAACTAGAAGGACCACAGAGTTCAGAATCCAAGCATTTAATTTTTAGATAAAGAAACTAAGACATCAATGAGTTAAATGATTTGCCCTGCTAATGTTTCTCAAGCAGAATGGGAATCTGGGTCTTGTTAACCTTAAGACCAGGGCCTTATCCACTATACCATTCTGATTTTCAAGTGATTGGACTTGGTGACCTGGATACAAGTAATGAAATTGTTGTCAAATAATGGACCAAGGCCAAATTGGAGATCTGGAGCAAAGTTGCTAAAATGCAGACAATAGAAGCAGGAATGGAAGACTTGGTGATTCACTGAGTACAGTATACAGATAGAACAGAAAGGTAAGCTCTGAGGACCCTTTTCATAGTTTTCATTCTCACAAACAATTTGAGCTACCAGAACTAGGATACCCTGGTATTTCTGAGGAACTAGTGATAATTCTTCAATGACATAAACTTCTGTCTACATGAGTATGGTTCCCCCCCTAATATTATCAGTTGAGAATCAATTTAGTCAGTAGGCATATGTAACTTTTGGAAAGGAATGCTGACTAAGGTGGTATGCTCAGAACAGTGGCATCTAACTTCCTCCTGGTATGGACTCATCCAATATCCTCTGAAAACACATTCATCAAAGGTTCTAGAATAGTATTTCTTTTTATTGAGGTCAAAAAGGGGAGAAGCAGTCTGTACTTCTATTCTTAATAAGTTCATTATCTTTCTCTTTCTTAAAGGAGAAAAATTATCAGCTTTTGATATATATGATGAATGCAGAAATTGTAATCTAAAGTTATATACTTCATGAGTTGTAGTGAAAAAAGACTAGAAGATGACTTAGTTGGTGCTTATAATAGTTAAGGCATAGTGAGAACATAAAAAAGGGCGCAAACAGTGAAAAGATAAAGAAAGGAATGTATGTAATAGTCACCATGAAGAAAGGAAGATTGAACAGGATTTGGTGTCTGATTGGATGTGAAAGACTAGAAAGAAGAAAGAATCAATAATGACAATGTTTTCAAGACTGGATAACTGGATGGTACCATTAACAGAAGGGCAGCTATATAGATAGAACACTCACCCTGTAGTCAGGAGGACCTGAATTCAAATCTATCTCAGATACCTTCTAACTTCTGACTCTGGGCAAGTCATTTAACCCTGTTTGCCTCAGTTTCCTCATTTGTAAAATTAGCTGGAGAAGGAAATGATAAGCCACTCCCGTATCTTTACCAAGAAAACTCCAAATGGGATCACATAAAGTCAAACACAGCTGAAATAATTAAACTATACCAAAAACCATTAATAGAAACAGAAAAGTAAAGAACAAGAACCACTCTTGGAGGAATGTGATTACTTCAAGGCAACAGAACTATTTCCAAGTGGAACAGCAGTTAGAAATGTACATTTAGTGCTTTGGAGAAAAGCCACTATGATGTTTTGACTTATTTGTATAGACTATTTGAAGCTGTAAGAGGTAAATATACTCTCCTGCCTATCTGGAGACCTATTCTATAAGTATTAAGGTAGGAAGAAACAATTATGAGCAGTTGTCTATCCTCCCTACCCAGATCTCTCTCTCTCTCTCTCTCTCTCTCTCTCTCTCTCTCTCTCTCTCTCTCTGTCTCTGTCTCTCTGTTGCTATCTCTCTCTCTCTCTCTGTCTCTCTGTCTCTTTATCTGTCTGTCTCTCTGTCTCTCTGTCTCTCTCTCTGTCTGTCTCTCTCTCCCTCTGTCTCTCTCTCTCTCTCTCTGTCTCTCTCTCTCTCTCTCTCTCTCTCTCTCTCTCTCTCTCTCTCTCTCTCTCTCTCTCTCTTCAAGTTGATTTGTAGCCACAAATACACAGACCTGCTGCTTTTTCTTCTGATCCTGATCTGTCTTTTCTTTACTTCCTTAGGTAAAGGAATATTGAAGAAAAAAACATACTAGGCTAAAAATCTTGTGATCTTCAAAACAAAAAAAATTGAGGAAAAAGAACTACCAGAGACTGGGAGGTAAGAGTCCAAATTAAAATCTGTAGTTTGCCGGGGCAACCTCAGGTATCTGGGGCCCAACCCAGCAGACTCTAAAGTTGGGTCAAAATTAGAATTGAATTTGGTGGCACAAATGTTTTATAGAAATTGCTTTTAAGTTGCACCTACTGCCTTCCAGGGATCGAGGTGATATGGGGGAAATGTGCCTCAAAGTGTTGGGTAAGTAATTACCCCCTTTGGAAAAAGCAAAAGGAAAAAAGTGATGAATTATTTCAAATGCTATAGACTTTCTAAAATTGACCTTGTAGAATTTACCAGAAAGGCAAAGAGAGAGGAACCAATGAAGGGAATGGGTAAGAGATGTCTGAGTGGATAGGATAAAAACCAGAATGGCATAAAGTCATTAAAGTCAAGGGGAAAAAACATTTTAAAGAAGGAGTTAGTGGTCAATAGTGTTAAAATGATATTTTTTGAAAAGTGACAACTAAGACCAAATAATTGGTTCTGTCAATATGGCATCATGGATGATATAAGAGGAGTGTAGTTTATTTTCCTAAGTTGCAACAGAAACTGTGAGAAAAATAATAAAGCATGAGGGAAATGGACAGAGGATACAGCTGCTACAGCAATGATCAATTCACTAAATTAAGCAAGATTGCAAGTTTCTGTTTCAGTAACTCCATATGAAACAGTGGGGAGGCTGAAAACATACCCAGAGTAATCTATCATAACACAAAAGGTGAGAGATAGATATTTGAGTCATCACACAATCCAAATTGGTGAGTCTAAATGAGATTCCACTGCACCCACAGTATTCAATATAGAATTAAAAGAATACTAGGCCTATTATTCTGAGGGAGGAAGCAGAAGAGTTAAGAATCAATTCAGTTATTTACAGTAATGGATTGAAATGCTAGTGCTGGAAATACAAAGTGAGATACATTCATATATTCATATCCTGGCTCTGTTCCTGTCATCCATGAAAAGAGATTCAGACCATGAAAATCTACTTTTAACTCTAGAAAACTTAATTATTGCTATATGTCCTAAAAGACAAGGATATCAAGAAGCTTCAACTTATAAAAACGTTATAGTAGTGAATAAAGGAGAAAATTCTTTGGGAATTTCATCAGGAGGTACAAAGCTGACTATCCTATCATTTGCAGTAATTATTCCATATATTAATTTCTATATATCTATAATCTATTGATATAGTTATTTGTATATATATATATATATATATATATATATATAACACAAATCTCTATTATTAATTGTTGACTTTTTTAAAAGTACATAATGAATTCAGGATTCTCTCTTCAAAACTATTTCCATCTGCTTTTATCAATTCTTAAGGCACTATAATGTTCCATTACAGTCATATATGGTGATTCCACAATTGATGAGCACCTATTTTGCTTCTTGTTCATTTCTACCACAAAAAGAGCTGCTGTATTTTTGCAAATATGTATCTTCTTTCTTTTTCTTTACTTTCTTTGGAATAAAGGTCTATCACTAGGAGGTCAAAGAGTATGGAGTTCATTGATTTTGGGAACATAATTCCAAATTCCTTTCCATAATAAGCAGTCTAATTCACAGTTAGTTATATGCCTGTCTTGTGCAGCTTCTCTAACAATCTTAATTTTCTGGTTTTATCATCTATATCAGGTGTGAGGTGGAAACCTAATTGCTTTAATTTGTAATTCTTTTATTTTCTTTGGAGTGTTCTTTATATGACTATCAATCATTTGAATTTCTTTCTTCAAAAACTGTGTTCTTTTATTAAAAATCTTATTGAATTTTTTATATTACAAACATTTACATATCACTCTCACTCTTTGGGAGGTCTCTTAAACAAAGTAAAATAAATAAACAGAGGGGAGGGAGTCAGAAAGTGAGTGATAAGAAAAAGAATGAGAAAAAGACAGGGCATGTAGAAACAACAACCCATGGATCATAAATTATCCAGTAGAGCATGACAGGACAAAAAATTCTAACATTATAATGAAGGAAATAATAAACAAGTACTGCCCAGAAATTCTGAACATAAAAAATGAAATTCCAATTGAAAGAATTGATAGATTGTCTCCAGAAGGGGTAAAAAAACCCAAAGCTGAAAACTCCAAGGCACATAGTGATCAAATTTAACAATCTAATCCAAAAACAATAAGTTCTTCAGAGCATCGGGAGAAAAATCTTAAAATATAAAAGAAAAGAATTCAAATAATAAGACTATTCAACAACCATTAGAAAAAGGACAGAAAAGGGGCGGCTAGATGGTGCAGTGGATAAAGCACAGGCCCTGGAGTCAGGAGTATGTGGGTTCAGATCTGATCTTAGACACTTAATAAGTACCTAGCTGTGTGGCCTTGGGCAAGCCACTTAACCCCATTTGCCTTGCAAAAACCTAAAAAAAAAAAAAAAAAAAAAAGACAGAATGAACAAAGTCCAAGAGCAGGAGATAGAGAAATTCCATTTAAAGTAATTGTAGACAACATTAAATAATTAAGAATCTACCTCCCAAGACAAACCCAAAAACTGTATGAACACAATTATAAAGCATTTTTCACACAAATAAAGTCAGATTTAAACAATTGGAAAAATGTCACTCATTCATGGTTAGGTCGAGCTAATGTAATAAAAAAATGACCATTCTACCCAAATTAAATTACTTATTCAGTGTCATACCAATCAAACTACCAAATAACTACTTTACCTAGCTAGAAAAAATAGTAACAAAATTCATCTGGAGCAACAAAAGGGCAAGAAAGCAAGGAAACTGATTTTGAAAAAAAAGGTAAAGAAAGGTGGTCTAGCTCCACCAGATCTAAAACTATACTATAAGCAGCAGTCATCAAAACTGCCTGGTACTGATTAAGAAATAGAGTAATGCACCAGTAAATTAAGATAGGTTCAAAAGAAACAGTAGTAAATGCCAATAGTAATCTACCATTTGACAAATCCAAAGATAAGAACTCACTATTTGACAAGAGTTGTTGGAAAAGTTGGAAAATAATATGGCAAAAACTAGACATAGTCCCATATCTCACACCCTATACCAAAATAAGGTCACAATGGGTACAGGATTTAAACATTAAAGACAGATAAATTAATAGATTGGGGAGAAATTAGTGACCAAACAAGAAATAGAGTACATTATAAATTGCAAAATGGAGGATTTTGACTATATTAAATTTAAAAGGTTTTGTACTAATAAAATCAAGATTAGATGGAAAACAGAAAGCTGGGAAACAATTGTCAAAGCTAATGGTTCCGCTAAAGGCTTCATTTCTAAAATATATAGAGAATTGAATCAAATTTATAAGGTTACAAGTCATTTCCTAATTGATAAACAGTCAAAAGTAAGGGGGCAGGTAGGTGGCACAGTGTATAGAGCACCTGCCCTGGAGTCAGGAATAACTGGGTTCAAATCTGGCCTTAGAGACTTAATAATTACCTAGCTGTGTGGCCTTTTTTGCCTTGCAAAAAAACTAAAAAAAAACCCAAACCTAAAAAAAATTTTATATATATATATATATATATATATATATATATATATATATAATCATATGAAAAAATGCTCCAAATTATTACTGATTAGAGAAATGCAAGTTAAAATAACTATGAGGTTCCAACTCACATCTATTAGATTGACTGATATGACAAAAAAGGGAAATGATCAATGTTGGAGAGGTTGTGGGAGGATTGGGACATTAATGTACTGTTGGTGGAATTGTGAAATGATCCAACCATTCTGAAGAGCAATATGGAATTATGTCCAAAGAGTAATAAAACTGAATGGCCTTTGACCCAGCAAGACCTATATTCAGAAAAAAAATCATAAAAAAATGGAGAATGTTCTACATGCTACAAAATATTTATAGCAGTACTTTTTGTAGTGGCAAAGGATTAGAAATTGAGGGGATATCCATCAATTGGGGAATGACTGAATAAGTCATGAAATATGAATGTTATGGAATACTGTTGTTATATATGTAACTAATGAATGGTCAGAATCTGGAAAAGCATGGAATGAATTACAGTATCTGATGCTGAGTGAAGGGAGAAGAACCAAGAGAACATTGTACACAGTAGCAACAACACTGTGTGTTGATCAACTTTGATGGATGCAGCTCCTCTCAGCAGTTCGGAGAGCTAGGACCACCCTGGGAGACCTGCTATCTACATCCAGAGAAAGAAAAACAATGCAAAAAAGAAAAACCTAAAGAATCTGAGTGAACACTATGTTCCCTTTTTAAAAATTTCTCATGTTTTCCTTTCCTGTGTCATGGTTTTCTTTCTTTTTCCTTAGTCCTAATTCTTCATACAGAAAATAACTAATCTGTAGACATGTTAAACACAAATGTATATGTACAATGTTTACCAGACTGTTCATCATTGAGGGGAGGGGGGTGGGAAGGGAGAGTGGAAGGAAATTATGTAACTTATAAATATGCATATGCATGTGGATGAATGCTGAAAAACTTTCATAACATATGACTGGAAAAAATAAAATAAAAAATCATCTTCTGAAGAGCATTGGAATTCAGGACACAGCCCAGGATAAACAATCTTGCAAATCTGAGCATCATCATATAAGGTAAAAGATGATTGTTCAGGGGCAGCTAGGCAGCACAGTGGGTAGAGCACCTATCTAGAGTCAGGAGGACCTGAGTTCAAATTTGACCTCAGATACTTAAGTGCCTAGCTGTGTGACCTTGGGCAAGTCCATTAACACCATTCCCTAAATAAATAAATAAAATTTAAAAAGATGGTTGTTCAAAAAATAAAGAATTTGAAACATTTTTAGAAGAAAAATCAAAACTGAGAAGATTGTTTCTCAAACAACAGAAATGCAAGACAATTGAATAAATGCAGACAGCAACAGCAACAGAAGGATAATGAAAAGACCAGTAAGTCTAATAGTATACAGAGACAAGGGTAGATGCAGAATTCTGGTAGAGATAACAATGAAGAGGTGGACAGGGACATTGTGGGCAGAACCTGTCAACATCTTGCCTATAGGTGAATGCTTATTTTGTGGGGCTGATGCAGGGAATTATGGATGTGGGGGATGTTGTGATTGGAAACAAATTTTATAGAAGGAAAAATATTATTTGTACCTATGTGGAAAATTCTGCTGTTCAAAGAGAGTCCATTCTAGGTTGGGAGTGGCCTTTAATTTTTCACCTTTCCTAGGGCTTCCCCCTTCCCCCAGCTACCTGACCTTGCCCATTGATGCTGGTGTGACAGGAATTGACATGTTGAACTTAGAGGTCACGCACCTTGGGATAGGAGGGACTGGTACATAGCTTGCCCATTGGAGAATACCTGGCCTAGGTGCTGGACCACTTCCCAAGTGTCACCCTTTGTCCAATCCACTACAGAAGCACATTTAAGAACTGCCACCTCTCCTTGGTCTCTCTCCCTTCTAGACTCTACCTGCAAGGGTGTCTGCATCTCTATCCTTCTTAGGCCACATGCTCCCAACCTAGGCCCTGCTCGAGTACCATAGGCCCTCATGCCATATGACTAATTGTCCTTTTTCTCCCTGTCTCTCTCTCTCTCTCTCATTCAAACCTCACCTATCCTATCCTCAAAGTACCTTACTGTTTTTCTAGGAGTTTTTATCTGTATACTTTGTAAGCCTTCTATTATAAATCCTGAGCAGTTTAAAATCCCAGGACTTATATGAATTCATTCACTTTTTTACTAACCCTCAATCTCTATTGGAGACCCAATTCTCATCCAGAACAGGATTACATTAAAATATAGGAGAATACATAAAAGCCAAGAGGGGGGAAAGAAATGAGTGATGTCCTGATGTCAAATCAAGGGTTAGTAATTAGGGAAGGTAACCTCTGTGGTCTCAGAAATAGAAGAGGCTATAGGGAGTTGAGTGATGAGGTGGAGGGAAAGATCAAAAAGCAGTCAAGGGAAAGAATATTTAATTCGTAGGTGGAATGGAATTCCACTACTGAACATTTCTATGAATGAATTGGAGATGAAGACCATTCACGGGATGAGGTCTGAAGGATTTAGTGCCTGAAAAATATTGTCCTGTGAGAGGAGAGTTGCAAACTCTGGGAGCAACTGGTACCTATAAGGGGGAGAACATGGACACAGGGAAGATATTTCCAGGAAAATGTGGGGCGGGGGAGATCACCATGAAAATGTATTAGTTGAGGAAGGGAGTGACCCTATCATAGGGCAGTGTCCTCTCTGACACCTGCAATAATTTTCATTTTTTTGAGAGCCAGGCAAAATGGAACATGGGAATCAATAGGATAAGATCTATAAGGCAGAGGTAACACATATGTAGAGGTAAGAGCCAAGCATGGATGTTTTGGAAGCTTTGTTTGAAGAGGAAAAAAGAGACAAGTTGATTATAGGTCCTGTGAGTCAAAGAATAAGGGTCTAGAACATACAAAAAGATGGATAATGAAGAGAGTGAAAGAAATCCTTTTTTTGGAAAGAGACACAAAAATGAAACTATAAAATTAATAAAAAAAAAAGATTAGCTAAAGGGCAGGAGAGGAAAGGGGAATCTACTTAACTGAGGAAAAAGAGAGATAAGTATTTGTTGTTGTTCAGTTATAGTCATGTCCTACTCTTTATGTCTCTATGGACTATAGCAAGCCAAGCCTTTCTATCTTCCACTACTTTTTGAAGTCTGTTCAAGTTTTTGTTCATGGTTTCCAAGACATTATCTATCTATTTCATCATGCCTTCTCATTATGTGGCCAAAGTATTTAAGGTTCAGTTTCAGTTTTTGATCTTCCAGTGAATAGACTGAATTTATTTCTTTAAGTATTAACTAATTTGTTCAAGGGACTCTCAAAAGTCTTGTCTAGAATCAAAATTGTATCTTAATAATAGTAGTAGTATGCTAATGCATAATATATTGTTCAGATGTTTCCATAACTCTCCTTACAAGGATCAAGCATCTTTTAGTTTCATTGCTGTAGTCAACATCTGCAGTGATCTTTGAACTCAAGAATTTAAAATTAAATACTGCTTCCATTTTTTTCCTCTCTCTGTTAGGAAGTAACGCAACAAGGTACCAAGATTTTGTGCAGTTTTTTTTTTATGTTAAGCTTTAAGTCAATTTTTACATTCTCCTTTTTCACTCTCCTCAAAAGGCTTCTGCTTCACTTTCTGGCATCAGAGTGGTGCCATTTGTTATTATTGACATTTCTCTCAGAAATCTTAATTCTGTCTTTTGAGTCATCTAGCCTGTTATTTTGCATGATTACTCTACATAGAAGTTAATAAGGTGACACTATAAGGGTCATATTCCCTTTCCAATCTTAAACCAATCAGTTGATATATATTTGTTTCTAACTGTTGCTTCTTGGTCTGCATACAGGTTCCACGGGAGACTTTCATGTAGTCAATGAAGCAAAAGCTGACGTTTTTCTATAACTTGGTTTCTAATTCCTCTGCCTCTTTGAAAACCATCCTGTTTTTCTGATGATTCTCATTTCAAATTTTGCTGAAACTGGGTTTGTGGGATCTTAAGTATCACCTTGATGATACCTTAAACCCAAATCATTCTGGCTCTTGGTGGTTAGCCATCTTAAAGTCCCAGTCCAAGCCGCAATTGGTCAGTATTTGGGTTTTGATGACTAAGAGTGAATGTAAATAGTAATTCTTTCTATTCTGGTCAGAAATCCTGAGAGTCTTCCCCTTCCAGATTGCTTTTATTTTTAAGAAGGTAAAAGAGGCCATTTTTTTTGCCTCATTTCTTACCTAACCTTAATCACTAAATGTGTATTACCACAGAAAAACTAGGACCTGGGAAAGACTTTAGCTTTAAAAATGCCAAGATCTCTCAGTACTTCCAGGGCCATCTCTAGTCATCCAGATCTGTGTCTTGACATAGACCTCAGATATCTTTGGAATGAAAGTAAATTTGGTAACTTTGCATAGCCTTGCCTCATTTAAATATAATTCACTTGCCAATCAAGACATCATCTTGAGGTCATAGATGCTTTCATAACAAAGGACAAACAACAATCAATTTAAGTTTGAATTTAACAATAAGAAGCTTATGATCAGAGCCAGTCAGTCAGCTCCAGGTCCTTTTTAAATAACAGTTTAGAGCTTCTGCCTTTGGCTGCAAAAATAAAATAAAAAGTTTTTAAAAAAGCAATCTGATTCCAATAGTGACCATTTTTGTTTTTTATCATGTCCATTTTTACATTAAACTTTCCCTTGATATCTTTTAATTTTGCCAAAGAGATCTCTATTGTTTTCTATTTCTTTGCATAACTCATTTAAGAAAACCTAATATGTCCTTGAAATTTTCTGGAATTCTGCAGTCAGTTGGATATATCTTTTCCTTTCTTTTTTGCCTTTCACTTTTCTTCTCTCTCAGCTATTTGTTAAACCTCATCAGACAGCTGTTTTGCTTTCTTACTGTCCTTTTTTCTTCAAAATGCTTTTTGTTGCAGTCTCCTGTATAATATTGCAAACCTCTGTCTTTAGTTCTTCATGTACAACCTCTGTGGATCTAATCCCTTAAATCTATTCATCATTTCCACTTCATGTTCATAAAAGATTCTGTTTAGATTATACCTACATGGTCTGATGGTTTGCTCTACTTTTTTCAATTGAAGGTTGAATTTTTTTATAGAAAACTCATTATCTGAGTCATAGCCAGTTCCAGCATTAGCTCTGAAGTGTTTAATTAATCTATTTCTTTGTTGACCATCTGATTTTAGTCATTTTGTATAGTTGCCTTTTGGGTTGTTGAAAAGTTTTTGCTTTGATTTATGAGTTATCTTGTCAAAACTCTCTTAATCTTTACTGTTTCATTTTCTTCTCCAAAGTTAAACTTAGCTGTTATTCCAATTATCTTTTGTTTTCTTACTTTAGAATTTCTACTTCCTATGAGGAATGTGAAGTCTTTGTGAGATGTTTATTATTTCTAGAAGATATTGTGGGTCTTCACTAATCAACTTTGTCCTCTTTGGCATTGGTGGTTGGAGTTTGGAATTTGGAATTAATTACTGTGATGTTAAATAATTTGCCTTTGATACAAACAAATATAATTCTGTCATTTTTAAGATTATACTACAGTAATGCTTTTGTCACTCTCTTTAATTTAATTCTTTCCATAGAAGAAATAGAGTAGCCCTCATAGTCAATAAAAAGGTAAAGAAGTAGTAATGGGAAGAAATATTTAAACAGATAACAGCATAACAGCAGGAGAGAGGAACTAATAAACAACACCTGAAGACACCCTTAAAAAGATTAAAGTAACTCAAGGATATGATGCTGTGTTTATAATAGAAAAGGAAAAAACCATAACTTGAAAAAGCAGCCTATTGAGACAGATTAAATAAAATACAAACCTAACTCTTTTAATTTTAGATGTCAATGGATTAAACAATACAGTAAAAGAAAAAAAGTTTATAGATTGGATAAGAAAATAAAACTTTACCATCTGTTGCTTAAAAAAAAAACAAGAAAAAGATATAAAACTGAGGGGAGAGGGAAAAATTTTACTGTGCATCAGGTAAATCTAAAAAAGTAAGAATTGCCATCATGCTATCATTCAAAGCAAAAATATTCAAAAAATAAGAAGGAAATGGTAATAAACAAGCCAACAATAGTGATGCAAGGGAAAGATGAAGAGAATTAGGAAGGTAGAGATTGGGTGGACATGTAAGTTGACTACCACCTACTCTTGAGATGTAAACTGACTACTATGGAAAAGATATAGAGAATTATGATTCTAACAGAAATAAAATTGTAATCATAAAGACTGCTAATTTTGTCAAATTGGGTGGAGATCCCCATTCTTGATGTAAATCAACTACCATTGATTCATTGTTTAATGTAAAATTTGTATGCTGATCTCCTTAGACTTCATTTGCTACCTAATTAAGGGATTTCATCTTTCGCCCTCAGGATAAGGACAAGCCTATAAAAATCTGGGTGGGACCTCTTCTCAGGGAGCTAGTCCTGACTGGTGGCTCAGCCAACATTGCTTGGCTGTTCTTTTCTTTCTCTCTCTCAATCTCTCTCTCTCTCTCTCTCTCTCTCTCTCTCTCTCTCTCTCTCTCTCTCTCTCTCTCTCATCCCCATCCCTTCCCATGGGTTGTAACTTCTTTTAATAAATTTTTGTTTTATTTCCACCCTTGCTTTCTGAATAATGATTCCTCATAGGCAGAACTGAACTTAAGTAGCCAGCAGCTACAATAGCATGCTAAAGGGAACCAAAGATAACAAGCCAATATCAGTAATAAACATATGCCCCAAATATATTATCTGAGCTTCAAGAAGATACAGCTAGTAATACAATTCTAATAGGAGTTTTCAATATTCTTCTATCTATTTTGGATAAATTTAACAGAAAAATAAGCAAAAGGAAAATATAGAACTGATAAAATTTCTGGAGGAAACAGTCAAAAGACTTGTGATATCTTCTAAATGGACCAGCAAAAGAATATATATTTTTTTCTTACCACATGGAATTTTTTGAAAAATTTAAGTAATATTTTATTTTCCCAATTTCATATAAAAACAAAATTTAATTTTAGATTTTTGAAATTTGGAGTTTCAAGTTTTCTCCTGTCCATCCTCATGCAATCATGTAAAACAATTCCATATTAGTCATATTGTGAAAGAAGGTACAGACAAAAAAAAAAACACCAGAAAAACACAATATGAAAAATAGTTTCAATTTGCATTCAAGTCTCCATCAGTTCTCTAGAAGTGAATAGCATTTTTCGTCATAAGTCCTTTGGAATTGTGTTGGATCATTTTACTGCTTAGAAAAGCAGTTCATCATGCAATATTGATGTTACTGTGAATAATTTTCTCTTGGTTCTGTTCATTTCTCTTTGCATCAAGTTTATATAAGTCCATATTTTTCTGAAATCATTATGTTAATCATTTCTTATGGCACAATAATATTCCAATACAATCATGTCCCACAACTTGTTCAGTCATTCCCCAGTTGATGAACATCCCCTTGATTCCCAACACAATTCCCCCCTCAACTGCCATCACAAAATGAAATACTATAAATATTTTTGTATAAATAGAACCTTTCCCCTTTTTTAATGATCTCTTTTGGATACAGGTCTACTAGTCTTATTGCTGTATCAAAGGGTATGCACAGTTTTACAGTGCTTTGGACATAGTTCCAAATTGTTCTCCAGAATGATTGGATCAGTCCACAATTTATCAACAATGCATTAGTGTAGTAATTTTTCCACATCCCCCTCCAACATTTATTATTTTTTCCTTTTCTGTCATATTAGCCAAATTTGCATTTATTCTCTACACATTTGAGAAATGAGATCTTTATCATAGAAACTTGCTTTTAATCCCCCTTCCAAAAAAAAAAAAACTTTCTACTTTTCTTCAAAGCTTGGGTGCATTTATTTTATTGGAGCAAAGCCTTTTTCTAATTTATATAATCAAAATTATCCATTTTACATTTTGTAATGTTTTCTTTTGTTTCATTTTAAATTCTTTCCTTATTCTTAAGTCTGACAGATATACTGTTCCATGCTCCCCTAATTTGCTAAGATATCACTCTTCATGTCTAAATCATGTTCCTATTTTGATAAGATCTTTCATGAAGGTTTTGGATGGCCCAGGTTTTACTGTCCTCTAACTGCAGCTGATGAGTATCCTAGCTCAGTTAACCCCTTAAGTGCTGACTCAAACTTTATTTCTATTCTTTTTCAAAATTCCAAATATCAAAATACCAATGGTATTTGTTATAAGGTATTGATCTATAACTACTTTCTGCCAGTCTTCCCAGCAATTTTTATCAAACAGTGAGTTTGTGTGGGTCTTAGGGTTTTATAACTTCTGGAACTTTTATAAAAATTGACCATGGACAGTATCTTAGACAAAGAGATGCAGCAAACAAATATAAATAACAGAAACAGGACATGTAGAATATTACAGACATAATGTAATAAGAATTGAAATTGAGACAAGATTTATTCAAAAAATCATTCATTATGGTATTTATACCAGAGATTCAAGCAAGACATCGAAAAATATTTTAATCACTTCTCAAGTTGGCTGAATAGACACTGACAAAAGTTTAATTATGTGTCCTAGTGTTATATGTGATTCAGCTTAACAACAAAAGACAAGCATTCTTCTAATCACTGGGAAGTCCCTTCCTCAAGGAGCTTGCTTTTGACTAGGATAGAATATATTGAGATGATAATTTAACCCATGAAAACCAATAAGGTCATCAGGAAAGATAAAGCAGAGACAGAAGAGGATGCAGGACAGTACCGTGTGGTATAGCCACAGCTGGCAAGTAGGATATGGATAATGATTCAGCAGAGCAGGATATTACCTAAGAATCATAGAGATACTGGCACTTGTACAGAACTTCTGCCAAGTAGGGTACAAGCAAAGTGCCAGAAAAAGTATGGCAACACCCAGCTTTAAATCCTTCCTTATCGAATAAGATAATGCCTCACAGCACCTTCGGTTGGTGATATCAGGAAGATTTAGGGGGGGGGGATGGGCAAGTAAAGAGTAAGGGTTGGGGGGGGATCAGGGAGCTGGGGGGTCAGGGATAATACCTGGCTTTCTGAACTTTGATTTATTCTTATAGTTCCATTTTCTCCTTTCCATTTTTTCTCTCTTCTTTTATGCTCAAACTTTTTTCTTCAAAATCTTGTTTCTTTTTCCTTCCAATTATCTACCCTCAATATTATTAGGTTGAAAGTTAGTTCTTAGTAACATAAATCCTCTGCCACTGTCACTTTTTCCTATTACTAGTGATATTGAAATTAAATAAACATTTTACTTTTTTCTTATCTAGCCTCTCTACTTATTAGCTTTTTATTCTCATTTAGTTGTTCTTGAAATCAGGTCCATGTCCTAAATACAAATTCAGCAAATTTAGGGGGAAAAAAAACCCCTAGATTCAATTTGTATTAAGTGCCTGACTCAATTTCAATCTCATCAAGACAGATGACATCAGAACTATAAGACACTAACTCAACAAAGGACCACAATGAACATTAGTGAAAAATGTCTTTGAAAGTACTCTGAAAAAAAAAAGTACTCTGAAAAAAAGAAAAAAAAAGCACTCTGAGGGGTGGCTAGGTGGTGCAGTGGATAAAGCACCAGCATTGGAGTCAGGAGTACCTGGGTTCAAATCCAGCTTCAGACACTTAATAATTACCCCATTTGCCTTGCAAAAAAAAAAAAAAACCCTAAAAAAACCAAAACAAAACCTAAAAAGAAAAAAGGAAGTGCTCTGAGCTCTTCATAGAACAGATAGCATAATATAGCCTATTTAAAGTTATAGGTATAGGTACTTGTAAAAATGCTTTCTTATAAAAGTCATCTTCATTGATAGACATATTTCAGTTTGCCTTCTATATAATAAATTAATACTAGTATCCTATCAGCTCTCACATTCTGGGATTCTAAGATTCTAAGAATTTAGGCTCTCCATTTGTGAATAAGAAAAGGTGAATCTCTGTTTACTACTCAATTTCATAAAAGCACAATTCATTCATTAACAAATGCTTATTATTGCTCAATAGGAGCACTTATTGGAAGAAAATGACTAAAAGCAAAACCAGTTTGGACTCCCACTGTCTAAAATCTCTAGATAAAGAGTAGTCATAGAAGTTTAAAGAGAACACAATTGGAACTAATTCTAGCCACAGTCATTTTTATTCTAACTTATCTATATAGGAAATAGCAAAAGTTCCTCATTTTCTGCTTCAGGTAAGACGTCAAAGTAGAAAAGAGAGAGAGGATTAAAACCAACAGAGCACCCCTCCTCCATTGTTCATTGTTTTCATTCATAACTTCTTGGACTAGAGCCCAAATTTCCAAATTATTCATGATCTCTGCCACATTTTGATCTGATTCCAAATATTACTGAGTAAGATGGAAAGTCCTAGCTGTGGGTCAGATACTAATTTAATTATAATTAAATATAAATGAAAGCTATAGATCAAAACCTCCAGGTGAAATTGAGATGTATAAAAAAAGTTTACTGTCTAAAAGAATGGAAAAATATTTTTTAAGTATTTGTCATGTGCTAGCCATTGAGAATAGAAAATGGAGACAGTCCCTTCTCCTAAGAAGTTCATATTCTGATTAAGGGAGCAAACACATATAGGACAGTTCAGCTGTGGGGCATATGATAAGATCTACAGAATGTCAAATGGCAATGACAGGATAGATGGTAAAGCATATTGGTCCACTATTTGACTGTAAACATTGTTATTGACTGTTCATGGAACTTCTGTGAACAGCATTGTCTGTTTATCAACAACTATTGGGAAGAAGACTTAGTGAGGCTCAGAGTCTGGCAGGGAACCAGGGAAAGGGAGCATGCAATACATAATGAAACCCTGGCAATAAGAGCTGGTACAAAGAATAGGAAGTTCTATCCATATCCTATTCCTGTTGGGCCCTCAGCCTACCTGGAAGAATATGGGGGAGATGGGAATCAGGGAGGGTCCTTGTGAGCTTACTATGCTTAAAAAAAAACAAAACTGTAAATCCAGCCTCAGACACTTGATAATTACCTGTGTGGCCTTGGGCAAGCCACTTAACCCCATTGCCTTGCAAAAAAAAAAAATGAAAAAAAAACCCTGTATACTGAAATAGAAAAGGCAAATGTCATACAAAATGACCATACATGGAAAAACAAAAATATAAACAAGTTAAAATTAAGCAACTACTATTTTAATGATTACTGTAATTGTCATAAGATTTTATTTACAAACTATCTGATATTTAATATTCATTTCATTATTAACTTTTTATCTTAAAGAACAGTAAAATACTCTTAGCAATTAATACTACTAAGGCAAAACATTTTATGAATTTTATGTATTTAAAATTTATAATGTTGCCATATGAAACTAAAATGGCTAGCTGAAATTGTGAAAAATAATCTCTTCTCTTTTGATATTAATTTCTGCCTCACTCCTCTAAAATCTGTCTTTCAACCTGACCACAAAACTTCCAGTCTTTCTTCTAGGTTTCCACCCTTTGAAATAATAAGTAGGCACTCGTATCCTACAATGAATAACTCCAGAGAAGGTTAGTGGATTGTGGTCAAAGACAAAGGCAAAGAGGCAGTCTCTCCTTGAGTACTCCCTAAATGTCAATTCCTTGAAAGAACACGTTATTTCATTCTTTACATTTTTTTATATTTATATCTCCAGGACTGAGCAAGTATTTGGAATATAGAGTATTCTTAATAAATGCTTGTTAATTGATTGAATGAATGAATGAGTGAGTGAGTAGAGGACAGGGACTAACAGATCCATATCCATAGCAGAGATTAAATGAATCTACAGTCACATTCTATAGGTGCTCATGAAAGGTAGATATACAATGGGTATGGACGGGGAATTTCTGGAGAGAATTACTTTCCTCCAGGAGTCTTTACTCTTTCCAAATTCAGACTCATTTCAATTCACCAGAACAATTAGTCACCCCATTCTTTAACCTCCGAAAAGAAGTCAGTGTAGTAAGTGATGATAGGATAATGAGATGGAGGAACATTGACAGGATGAGTAGGGGACATACTTCTCAAGTACCATATATGTAGCCTGAAGCTTGGCACACTAGTTAGAGAAGATTTCCCTTATAATGGTAACAAGTGCCTTGTGATTTGCCAGGTGGATGGTACTACAGAAGAGTGAAATCCTGATATGTATCACTGCCATTTATAAATCACACATGGACCAGTTGGGCAGGGCTCAAGTCAACATAGGAGGCATCATTAAGTGCTAGGAGAAGGAGAAGACATCCCTTCAAGGTAAGGGACTTATCAGGTGATAACAGAGATAACGTCTTCATGTAAATAAGAGGACCTTAGATAGAATGTATACTAAATATCCAAGTTGACAACCCTAATTCCTCAACATGGCCTGTTTAATATTATTCAGTATTGTAGAAATTCCAGGCCAAGATAAGGAGTTCAAGGTAGAGGTGAATAACATGGTCAATCACATGGAACTAGACTCCAAAGCTGATATGTTGGAAGAACATATATACAAAACTTCAGTTTGCTTGCTGTAACTATTAGTGAAAAATAGCAATAATTTCCAATCAGTTCAGATCTCATTAGCTGAAACTTCTAGGATTATTAGCTTATCTAGAAAGTAGAACCCCAGGATTAAAGTTTATTCAATTGCCTGAATATGGTTCTAGCTCCAGGACAAGTAGCTTTGGGTACTAGTGTGAAAAGACCATTAGAGAGAACTCATATGGGAAATGGGCTATAGTCAATAATACCCACAGTCCAGTGCGGTGCTAAGTTTTCTTTTTGGGTGGACTGGCTAAAGAGACAACTCCTAGACTGGCTTTAAAATGTCATAGGGAGTTTGGAGGAAGGGGAGCTCCTGCTATCTAAAGAACTTTATCATTTCTTCCACATTCTATACTTCACTATTACATTAGCAAAGTAGAAAGACCTCAAGGGACAGGAAATATTGGGCTGAATTAAACCATAAACACCAGTGGGAGAACTTAAGGTTTTCACCAGGGCAATGAGAGTATATTGTACTGCCCTTCCCAGGTTTAGGGAACTTGGTCTCAAGAGAGCAAGTGGATGGGCACCGAAAAGGAAGCATTTCTGCTGCCTCAAAACACCAAATCTCTCCCCAGGTGTCTTGGCTACATTAACCAGCAATAACATAATGTCTGAGGATGACAAGGAGAATAGGTGTGAGTACTCTGTTGCATTCCCCATAAATCAAACATCATTCTGGCTAGCTGCCATCTAGCTTTGACCTACATAAGAAAATTGAAAGGGTTTGAATTATAGAAGACCAGGATTTCTACTTCTAAGTCAGAGAAGACTAAAAAGATCTTTTTATCTCTATTAGCAAATAGTATTGGCAGACCACATAATTCTAGTCAGAGAAGGAAATTCAACATGGGAAAGCTGGTCCTAACCCACTAGAATGGAATTTGAACTCCAGTGGCACACCTCCAACTACCTATTAGGGTATCTGGTAGGCAGCTCAAACTCTATACAGAAAAACAGACATTTTCTTTTTTTTACAAACTAATTCTCTACCTGTTTCTATCAAGGGTCCCCTCCAGTCACCAAGGTTCATAACCTCTGCATTATCCTTGACTCCTCACTCTCACCCCCATATAGCCTATCATTTGTCAAACCTTGGGATTTCTACCTCCCCAAAATATCTCACATCTCTACTACCCATTCATCCACCATTCAAGTTTAGGCTCTTCTCTCCTACATGGACAATTGCAGTAAAAGCCTTGTACTTGGCCTTCTTGCTTTTTCTTGCCTCTTTCCAATTCTTTCATATCACTGTACAAAATGATTATTCTGAAGTTCAATTCTCTCCTCATTCCAATCCATCCTCCACTCATCTGCCAAAATGATTTTTCCTAAAGCAAAGATCTGATCATATGTTAAAAAAAGAATTATTTTTATATTGATTACTATGATATATGTAATAAAATTACTAATAGTTTAGTTTTAGAGATCCATTTTCCGAGCAGATTCTAGCTTGGGAATCAGAATACAATATGACCTGAAGTAATTCATCAGCCCCTGACAGGTCTGCATTATTTCACTGAATTCTGTTTGCTTCTGTTAAGTGAAATAAATAAAAAATTGTAAAATCTATTCCAATCAAGGAATCCTGGTTCTATGACCTGGGGCTGGGGCTAGTCCTGACTCCCAAAATTTAACTCAATCTGAGAAATAATCACTAAGAATTGTGCTAGTGTCTGCTACTCCCAGACCTGAGAAAACCATTCCCACTTTCCCACCTTCCTTTTCTTTTGTGATTCCTATATATATAATTTCTGCCTCTACTTCAACAATGTGAAGCTCCAATCAGGAGAATTCTGATTTGTAACTCTGCTCCTTGCAATGAAAGGAATTAATTGATTACTGGAATTGGTCTACTTCACCTAAGTTAGAGACTAGCTCAGTAAAATTTTGTTAACACATAATATCCCCAATCAATAAATTCCACTGGCTCCCTATAATGTCCAAGTTTAGGTATAAAAATTTTCTGTTTGATTTTTAAAACCTTTCAGAACCTCTTTTTCAGAACCTGTTCTTTATTTCCCTCTATATAATGATTCATCATTACTGGTCTTGTTCTTCACAAATAATACTCTTATCTCCCATGTTCCTGATTTCACAATGGTTGTCCCCCATATATAGAATGTTCTGGGCCCTCACCTCTGCTTTATTTCCCTGGAATCCTTCAAGACACAGCTCATTTCATACCTTCTTCAGGAGGCCTTTGCCTCCTTATTACTAGTGCCTTCCCACTTTTGCTCATTTGCATGTTGTCTCCCTAATGAAATGTGAGCTTCTTGAGGAAATGTATCACATTTTTTGCCTTTTTTATTCCCAGCACTTTTTACAATGCCTGAGTCATAGTAAGGGCTTAATAAATACCTCATCATAGACTATGTCACTCCTTACTCAATAAACTAAGTATAAATGCCTTTGCTTGACTTTTATTTTTTATTTTTAATGTATCTTTATTTTCAGTTGTTTTTTTTTTGCAAGGCAATGGGGTTAATTGGCTTGTCCAAGTCCACACAGCTAGGTAATTATTAAGTGTCTGAGGCCAAATTTGAACTCAGATACTCCTGACTCCAGGGCCAGGGCTCTATCCATTGCACCACCTAGCTGCCCCATTATTTTCAGTTTTAAATGATCTCACCTCACCCTTCACCCACCCATTGAGAAGGCCAGAAAAATAAAAACCACTACAAATAGGTATAGTTATGAAGTCTTGATGACCTCCTGGGCAAAATCTTTGCTAGTTTCCACTAATTCCAATGAAATGAATAGTTGATTTTCACTGTGGCTTTTCATCTTCCATTATATTTGCAAGAAGATCATACCCATCTATCAAAGACTTAGGAACATAGATTTAGGGCTAAAAGAGATCTCAGAGTTAATACAGTGGCCCCTCCTCTTATATATGAATAAAATATCTGAGGTAGGATTGGCACTCAGATCATCTAACCACATCTACTTCTGTCAGTGGATCTAGATTTAAAAATTTTTAGTTAACAGTAACAGGATCTATATCTATCTTCCCCTAGAATCTATCCACTCATCTAAGCTTCCTGAGTTCTGGAAGATAGGTTTAGGCTTTGGCCATGATTATCAGAGGACCAGAGGGTTCATTTTGGAGTTCCTAACTCACTCGGATTGCCATTCTGATTTTGGCTTCCATTTTTCTGTCTAATTCAATTTTCAGGGTCTATTATAACACACTCAGTTTATGATGAACCAGGTTCTTCTCAATCAATATTGCTCTTTCTTAGACCTATTAGCAGTGTACTAGAAGCCACCCAAAACCATTATCTTTAACCTTGAGATTTTTACTAAACTTACAAACTGCCCACTAGCCCACTAGAGATCAATCAAACAACCAATCAATAGACATGTTTATATGCCAGACACTGTGCTAAATAATGCAAATACAAAAAAAAAAATGACAAAAGACAATCTCTGCCTTCATTACATAAGCAAATATACACAAAACAAGCTATATATTGGATAAATAGAAAGTGGTGTTTGTTCTTCCTTTTCTAAGTGTACCAATGACATCATAGGGTCATAGCTTCACTTGTAAATGAATTGGATTTAAATGAGGCAGAATTGCACAAAGTCATCAGTCTTACTCTCTCTTCTAGAGTCATCACAGTCCAGTGACAAAGAAGACGAGAATCAAAATGACTGATGATGTCCCCAGATGCAGTGGATGACCTTAGCATCTTCAATGTTTGACAAGTTCTAAACAATTCACAGTCTTGCTTCAATAAAATGAATGGCTATTCTGCCAGGGGAAGTCTTCACATGCTTTGGGTGAATATCCTCCTAACTTAACAATGAGTTTAAAGGCTACAGGTTACCCTCAACCTGGTTTAACATCTGCTGAGATAGTTTTACTGGGATGTGGTGCATGCTACAGCTTCTTGGAGCCAGGTGACAGGTGAAAATCAAAAATTGGTAGACCCTCATACCCGGGGTAGTGATCCTCCCTGAACATCCCTTTCCCCCAGAGAATTTAGTAGATTTGAGAATTACCTACATTGACATAATGATAAACCCATGGGAGCTGATGAGATGACCAAATGAAGTAGTATAGAGAGTCAAGGGAAAAAGCCAAAGGATAGAACCCTGAGAGACACTTCTGATTAGAGGGTATGATCTTGAAGAAAATTCAGCCAAGGATATGAAAAATAGAAAGACAGGTGTTCCTAAAACCTAGAGAGTATCAAGGAGACAGTAATCAGCTGTGTCAAAGGCTGCAGTGAGGTCTAGAAGATTGAGGATTGAAAAAAAGATCTTTGGACTTTGAAGTTTTGGCAGAATGATAAGATCAGAAATAGATTTGCAAGAGATTTAAGAAGAAAGTAAGAGGAGAAAGAATGAAGTCACCTAATACAGATGGACCTTCTTGAGTAGTTTATCTTCAAAAGTATAGAAAGGTAATGATAGTTAGCAGGAATAGTAGACCAAGTAAGGGTGTTATTTTATTTTTTTCAGAATAAGAGAGGCAGAATAACTAGCTTTTCTCTCTTTCTTAAACATGATCACCAACAAATGGTGTAAGGAAATAGGAGAGTTGTTGATTCTAGTCTGCAAGGTCACTTGGAAGAGCTGAGAGAGGTGGGAATCAGAGCCCCAGTGTCTGAAAAGGGGACATAATTTCAGTCCATCTCTGCTCAACACTAAGAGAAAGAAGAGAGAATGGGAAGATTTTCCAGCCAAAGATCTGGCCAACATTCCTTTTTTTCCCAAAGACTTGCAGTCATGACCTGTGAGGTTCATAAACATTGTAGGGTGGTTGAGATTGGTTTAAATGCCAGGCTCTGTTCAGGGTTTCTGTAGCTAAAAGGACAGTGTAGACAATCAGAAGGTAGACTTTACCATGTAGAACTCAGGGGCAGCCACTGAAATATCTTCGAGAAATGCAGAAAAGTGGACATTACCAGACGATAGACTCAATTTCAATCCCAAAGTTAATCCAGTATCTGTAAATAGCTATCTCACAAAAATGTTCCAGTGTTCAGATGTGTAGATTAATGATAGTCACTCTGAGTGGAACAATTACCTATTTAGGTTGCCAGAATAGATAATTTAAACAATAAATTTCTAGGACACCTATTTTAATACTTATCTCTACTCTAAGAAAGGCTCAAATGATCATTAATCAGAGCAGCCAGGTACTGAGAGTTTCTGATAATAACAAAACTGCCTATCTAACCTGATAAATCACCTGTTTAGTTACTAAGGGTGGCATCTGGCCATTCATTTGTGTGAACCATCAACCCAGACTTTAATAGCTTATAAAGGTTTGATACTAGAGGGCAACACTGCCAGGAAATCCAGAAGGATGTGGTCAAAGACATTTCAATGTGATTGGAAGACAGAGATAATTTAGGTACTGAGGTGATCATGGAGCTTTAAGAATCTAATTGTCATGATTTCTCTCTCATCACATTCAATTTGGATCAATGTATAGACCATGGAAACAATGTAAAGACTGATAAATTGCCTTCTGTGGGGGGAAGTAAGATCAGATAAAAATTGTAAATCTCAAAATAAATAAAATCTTTAAAAAATATATCTAATTATCAAGCTTTTCTCCTTCTTTAACATGACAATAAACAAGCCAAAAATAAATGCTTCAGGGAAATAGAAGGGTTGTATTTATCAGATTAGAATGCTGGTGTGCTAAAGGTGGGACAATTGTAGTTGATGCAAGCTGTGAGTTTTTCATTCCAAATCTCACAAGATGACACTCAGATACTTTTGGAAGCAAAGGAATCACTCACTTAGCATTGGCATTACCAAACTGGCTCTACTGCAGAGTCTTGCTAAATATGGCTTAGCCTCCACTTTCTCTAGCCATGGCAACTCATCAACATGATAAAATATAAAACAGCCCCTTCTATTTCTACAGTGATGGTGGCAGAAAAGGAGATAGAATTACTGTATTTAAATTTTCTATAAACCTTAATTTAACTATTGCTGCTCTAAATATATGATTCTTGTCCACTGATAAGCAAATGGGTCTGCTATACTGAATCTTATCAGTCAACATTTTCACTCAAAATAAAACCAGAATGCAAAGGAAGCTGCAGCTAAATGGAAGGTCATTCACAGGAGAATTCTAGGTTATTTTATAAACAACAGTTATTTTCATAGTAGACTATGTGGGTGAGACAAGGTGTTCAATCATGTAACAATTACCATATTTCTCCATGTATGAGAAGCATCTTTATTTTGGGATCTGAATTTGAAAAAATATATGACATTATTGAACTCAAATTTTATTCATCATGAAATTCAAGGACTTTCTACTCATAGCTTTAAGGCATCTTTTGGGAAGGTCTAGTGTGTGGGCACATGCTTACTTCATTCTGTTTCATGAATCTGAAGCACCAATTATGTCTTTCTTTGAAATCAGTCACTTCTTCATCAGCAATTCTTCTGGCCTCCTGCTGAATCATCTTTGTGGATACAGGAATTCCAATTTTCCTTTGCACTTCAATACTTCTTTTCAATTACCTCTCTAAATCAGACCATTTTTCTGACTTGCCTCTCATGGCCTTCTACTGCAGCATTTTCAGTGGGGTTTCTTCTTCCTATAGCCAATCTAGGATTGTTTTCTCAGTTGAAGGAGCACCAAACTACCATTCAGCAGCACAATTTCCATTCACTTTTGCAAACTGGATTACTTTGAACTTGAATTCAGAACTGCATGAAAATCTTTTCTGAGCCATTTCTGGGCAGAACATGGCAAAACGTAACTTAATATACTGGTAATAAAAAAGCAGGAAATGCAAGTAAAAAAATCTACAATCACTATATGATACTCCCAGTTTTTAAGACCCCAAATTTTTCAAAAAAAGGTGCATCTTAGAAATGGGGAAATACAGTATCATTCTTTTGTCAGGCAGCTAGGTGGCTCAGTGGCAGGAGTGACAGGTCTGGAGTTAGGATGACCTGAACTTAAATTGATCCTTAGACATTTACTACCTGAGCAATCCAGGGCAAGTCTTTACAACTCTGTTTGCATCAGTTTCTTTATCTGTAAAATAGGGATAAAAATAGCTTCTACCTATAAGGGTTGATGTGGGTATTGAATGAAATAATATTTAAAAGCATTTAATAACAATGCCAGGCTTATAAGTACTATATAAATGTTAGTTATTACTATTATTAATTATTTTAACCTTGGATACAATTCCAAGATGGAAAGAGGTAGAGGCCTACAAAGTTGATCATCTTCAATTTAAGTAAATATATAATTTAATTCCTCAATAAAATAAAAAGTAGAATTGTTAGCAACCAATATATTGGGAAAGGAGTAAGAAATGAGAAAAGGAGAGCCTTACACAATGCATAAAACCTTTAGGCTTATATATTATGAATATTTTCTTCAAGAAGAGAATAGGGTGCAAAGACAAGCACCAAAGCAATAAAGAAATATCATGCCATGGGAAAAATAAGGGATTTGCAGTCAGAGGGCCTAGATCAATTGTTCTTTCTGACAATCACTTCTTATGTGACCTTGGGTAAGTCTCTGAATGTTAGTTCCTTCTGAAATTGATGGGGCTAGAGGAGATGACCTCTAAAGTCTTTAAAGTTCCAAATCTCTGATATGGATATAAAAAAATAAAATTGTCAATCTTTTTTTTTTAATTGACTATATCTTAACTAGGAAAAACTGGTTGATTAAAAAAACTATGAAATCTGAATGCAGATTAAAGCACATTATTTTCACCTTTTATTTATTTTTTATTTTTTTGTAAGGCAACTGGGGTTAAGTGGCTTGCCCAAGGCCACACAGCTAGATAATTATTAAATGTCTGAGACCAGATTTGAACCCAGGTACTCCTGACTCCAGGGCTGGTGCTTTATCCACTGCGCCACCTAGCCACCCCATTTTCACCTTTTAAAATTTGTTCTTGAGGGGCAGAGCCAAGATGGCAGCATGAAGGCAGCATTTCCCAGAAACTTCTTCCCCAAAAAACTCCAAAAGCCATCAAATTATGACTCTAGTCAAAATTTAGAGGGGCAGAACCCATAGAAAGGCCGAGTGATACATTTTCCCAGTCCAAGATAACTCAGAAGTTCCCTGGGAAAGGTATGTTTCACCAGGACCAGGAGTTGGAAAAAAGCCCAGCCCAGCCCAGCCCAGCCCAGGGATCACCAGGAACAGCTTGATGGGGAAGTGAGAGAACTTTGCTACACCAGAATGAGTGTGGAGTAAGGAGCACTGGCTGTAGAACTTGCAGCAAGAATAGGAGGGAAAACCAGCCTGCACCTCCAGTACACAGCCCACAGATGGTAAGGGGTTTGGGGGAGACTGAAGAAATCTCTCTGCTCTCCCTGGGGCAGGACTATGCTGTTTGCCCACAATCAGATCCAGGATGCAGTTTGACCTTCCATATTAAGACAAGCTCCAGGGCAGAGGGGAGTACCTATGGTTATAATCTACATATCAAAGCACAGGCAAGAGAGGATAAGACCTTGGAGGAATAAAGGTTCCAGTGGGGTGTCCCCAAAAAACCCCAAAGCCTTGGAAGTGCTGTAAATTAGTCTTGGGCTAAGGAAATGAGTAAACAACAGAAAAAGAAGAATCTGACCATAGAAAATTACTTTAGTCCCATGGAAGATCAAAACAGATACTCAGATGAAGACAAAATCGAAGCTTCCATATCCAAAACCTCCAAGAGAAATAGAAAATGGGTTCAGACTATGGATGAGCTCAAAAAAAAACTTTGAAAAGCAATTAAGGGAGGTGGAGGAAAAATTGGGAGGATAAATGAGGGCGACGCAGAAAAATCATGAAAACCAAATCAGCACCTTGGTGAAAGAAATACAAAAATATACTGAGAAAATAATATATTAAAAATCAGATTAGGCCAAATGGAAAAAAGCAAAACAAAAGGCAAAAGAGAAGAATACCAGAATTGGCCAGCTGGAAAAGGAGGTAAAAAAAAAAGCTCTGTAAAGAAAATAACTCCTTCAAATGCAGAATGAAACTAAAGGAAGCTAATGACTTTGCAAGAAATCGGGAAGAAATAAAATTCTTCCATAAAGGTCCAAAAGTAGAAGACAATGTGAAATATCTCATTGGAAAAATAACCAACCTCAAAAACAGATCCAGAAGAAATAATTTAAAAATTATTGGGCTACCTGAAAGTCATGACCAAGAAAAGAGCCTAGACTCCCCCTTTTTTTTTCACATTTTCTTCAAGGCAAATGGGGTTATATGGCTTGCCCTAGCTAGGTAAGTATTACATATCTGAGGCCAGATTTCAACTCAGGTACTCCTGACTCCAGGGCTGATGCTCTAGCCACTGTGCCACCTAGCTGCCCCTAGACTCCCCTTTTGAAGAAATAATACAGCAAAATTACCCTGAGATCCTAGAAGCAGAGGGTAAAATAAAATTTGAGGGAATTCACCAGTCACCTTCTGAAAGAGATTTCAAAAGAAAAACTTTCAGGAATATTATAGCCAAATTCCAAAACTTCCAAGTCAAAGAGAAAATACTAAAATCTGCCAGAAACAAACAATTCAACTACCATGGCTCCATAGTCAGGATTACACAGAATCTGGCAGCATCTACATTAAGGGTTCATAGGGATTGGAATATGATATTCTGAAAGGCAAAAGCTCTTGGTTTACAACCAAGAATCAACTACCCAGCAAAACTGAACTTCCTCTTTCAGGGGAAAAGATGAACTTTCAATGAAGCAGGGGACTTTCAAACTTTCCTACTAAAACAATCAGAGCTGAACAGAAAGTTTGATATTCAAGTACAGGACTCTGGTGAACCATAGAGGGGGTGAACAAGAAGGACTAACTATGAGGAACTTAATGATATTGAACTGTTTGTATTTCTTCAAGGGAAGAAGATATCGATAACTCATATGAACTTTCTCATTTATAAGCTTGTTAGAAGGAGCATATATAGACAGGGAACAGGAAAGAGCTAAATATGATGGTATAATATAGTAAAAAAGATGGAGTCAATGAGTGAAAAAGGGAAGTGCTGGGAGGAAAAGAAAGGAGAGGAAGAAGGAGCTAAGATATTTCACACAAGAGTCAAGAAAAAGCTTTTTCAATAGAATGGAACAGGGGAAGGCAAGGGTGAATGAGTGAGCCTTCATTCTCATCAGAAATGGCTCAGAGAGGAAATACCATACACACTTAATAGGGTATAGAAATATATCTTACCCTAGAGAAAAATGAGAAGAAAGGGATGGGATAAGGGGAAATTGGGGGAGGGAAGGGTAGAATAGGTGATAGAAGCAAGGGAAGATCAAGGGAGAGGGTACTCAGATTCAACACACTTGGAAAGGGACAGAATGAAAGGAGAAATTGAATAGAATAAATGAGAGTAGGGAGGAATAGAGCTAGTAATAGCAACTGTGGGAAAAAATATTGAAGCCACTTCTTTGGAGGATTTATGATAAAAAAAAAAAAAGGCAACTCACCCCAGAGACAGAGCCATTGGAATCTGAACATAGACTGAAATACATTTTTTTTTCTCTCTCTCACTATTCTTGAGGTTTCTCATCTTCTGGGGGGGGGGGTGGAAGGGGGTTTTATGTTTTATAACAAAATTATTGTAATATTAAATAAATAAACCAAAGAATTTTTTTAAAATTGTTCTTTGCTTTTTCTTTCTCATAACCCCCCCATTCTGATTCTTCTTTCACAGTATGATTAATATGGAGACATTACTTGCTAGCTTAGGGTGAGGGAAGGAGGAAAGGAAAAAAATTTATAAAAATGTATGTTGAGGTCTATTTTTTTTTTAGGTTTTTGCAAGGCAAATGGGGTTAAGTGGCTTGCCCAAGGCCACACAGCTAGGTAATTATTAAGTGTCTGAGACCGGATTTGAACCCAACTACTCCTGACTCCAGGGCCGGTGCTTTATCCACTGTGCCACCTAGCCTCCCCAAAATCTATTTTTAAATATAATTGAAAAAATAAATTAAAATTAAAAAAATAAGTAGTGATAACACAGGAACCTTACAATTCATCAAATTGTTAGATCAGAGTTAATACCTAAAAAAAGAGGGATTAAAATGAAAATATATGGGATCTAATCAAAACAAATATTTAAATTTACAGAATTCATTTATCTATTTAAGTCAGCTATGGAAACAGAAAAATCGGCAATGGATAAAGGCACAGGAAATGTTTTCTAAGGAAGTCTAATTGATGAAAAACAATGAAGTATACAAGGCTGTCAGAAGGGTTTTTAAAGTGCCTAAGGCACTTTTCACTACTTCTTTGCAAAAGTTGGGGATTATGGAACACTGAATATAATGTCACAATTTTTCAACATGTAGATGATGAATATGATTTTTCTTCATTTCATTCTTTATTGTAAGTGATAACTCTGTGAGAGGAGTAAGGAGAAAGACTACATTGGGTAATGTAAATACAGTAGGTGATGCAAAAAGTGAAAATTAATTTTAAAAAAATAAGCATTTCCCTTGGTCAGCAAACATTTGATCTTACTTGTCAAGTTGCACCATGATTTGGTAGTCAAGGCCAATCATAATTTAAAACATTAATTTATTTGAAAAATCTGGTAGAGAAGGAGAGTGGAAAGTTATAAAGTGAAGATAATTATGATTTATTATTTCATAATTTATCAAGGAACAGTGAATAAAAAAATTTTATAGAAAGGTTAAGCTTAAGAGAATACTAAATTTTACTGTGTTAATTATCTGTTAATTATAAAAAGGGGATAGGGACTGGACTAATAATTTCATTTGTATGTGGAAGTGCTGATGAGAAAGTTCCTTATATCAGTGAAAGTCAACACTTCTTAAAATTAGAGAGTAACCTAAGATATCCAGGGGTTATGTGACTTCCCCAGAGTCATAAGGCCAGGATGTGTAAGAGATGGTACTAGAATCTAGATCATACTGACTCTGAGTCCAGCTGTAAATCCTAACTAAACTACAGTGTCATGCTAGTTTGTAAAAAAAAAAAAGTAAAATAAGATGTGTGTCTGTGTGTGTGTGTGTGTGTGTGTATTTAGGGAAAAGTATCCAGATATAAAGATGGGTCTTGGAGGTGGTATGGTGAAGGGCAATGAGAACAGGATAGCCAAAAAAGGAATTAAAGAAAAGAAAAAAGAGGGTCACTGAGGTATATTTTTTTTAGCAGAAATTCAAAAGCATTCCTGAAAGAACAGATAAGCAGAATGACTTTGAAAGATAGAGGTTGAATTTATCAATTCCTTAAAAAGAAAAATAAGTCACCTATAATAGAGATTTGTAGCTCCATGTGAAGCAAGGCATATGAAATGACTATACTGTATTTAAAAGTCATGCCCTTTGGGACAGGACATACTAGTGCATGGAATGCCACCCATGAGCAACAAGTACTGTCTTAGCCACTCCTTGGAGAGCTGCTTCTATGTCACACATATTGGAGAATACCTAGAGTCAGGTTCTAAACTACTCCCCAAATACCACCCTTATCCAACTCACCACTATGGAAATGTATTTAAGCAAGGTCTTCTGGAAGAGAACTCTTTCTTCCTCTTTCCTCTCTTCTACTTTGCAGGATGGCCATGTACTCCCAGCCTATACCACAGAACTATGACCACTGCTCCATGTGGTGAAATTAGATCTGGGCCGGTCAGCTCTTATGGCTGTTTTCCTTCATTCTTTTTTTTTTAAATTTTTTTTTTTTTTAGTCCTTCATTCTTTCCCTCAAACATTCTCAGCTAGACTTTTGTTATTCACCCTGTCCTCAAACACCTTACTGTTCTTCCAGGGGAAAAGTATTAATCTGTGAACTTTTCAGGCTTACGAAATAAAAATCCTGAGCTTTTCTACCTCCAGGGCTAGTATGAGTTTTTCACTTCAAGAACTCTCATTTTTATGATGGCACTACCAATTTCTCCCACATCACATGTACATTCTTCTTTTTCTTTCCTACAAAATATATGGAAATATCCATTTAATTTTTTGTTAATTTCAGAATAAATATGAAGATTTAAATATGCACATATTTTAAGTTTATTACCCAAAGGTAATAGATACATAATGGGAATAAATAGGTTATAATATCTTAACTAACAAAAAATTACACAGAAGTAGCATGAAAGATATAATCAGAGAAAACTATGACTAGAAAGGCATGAGTCAGTCATAAAGCAAAACTGAGTGGAATCTCTCCCACATGCTTCACTGGCACAATGTCAAGGAATCTAAAGGAAAATCCATAGCAGACAAGGCAACAGATTGGAAGATTTATGGGAGAACGTGGATGAGAATAGCTTAAAGAGAGAAAGGACAGTTGAACTGAGATCTCTAACACTGGAATTTATCACAGCACACATTTCATCTGTTTGATTTTGTTCCGTTTAGAATTTTATTGTATAATGTAAATTTTTTTTATTTTTTATACTTGAGTTGTTTCTTTGTATGAATTTTCTTTTCCCTAAAATATAATCTCTCAAGGGTTTTGCATGCCCATGTTATCCTATCTCTGCTATTTACTATATACTGTGTGTCTTTGGAAAATTCATTTAATTAGTCTGGGACTCAATTTTTTCCACCTGTAAAATGATAAGATTAAATAATCACTTAGGCCACCTTTCTTCTCTGAATCATATGATCCTTGAAGGCAAAGGTAATACAACATACTTTTGTCATATTTTTCATTTTACCTGTAGAATGTTGGACACACAGTTGAGAGTCAATAAATATTTGTTGGATTAAATAATGGGAATGGTAAAATTGAAATATAAAAAGGAAATGTGATGCTGGTAGAAATAACAACTTTGGAAGACAAAAAAATTAATCCATTAAAAACTATTTTGGCTTAGGTAACAGAATGAAAAAGCACATTGACATTTTATCTGCAAGAACAAGTTATTTTAATTTCTTGTTCTAAGGACATGATCAGATCTAGAATGTTATGCTTAGTTACCTGGAAGGAAGCCTACCTTTGCTTTTAATCAAATCATCAAATACAATTTATTTTTATAATTTGATCTTGATAGGGCACAACCTTATATCTCTGAATTTTTTCCTGAAGTTTCTTTAGATATTTTAATCAAAATTAATATACTTTCCTCTCATTTGTCTCGTTTCTAAACTTCTGTACCCTAAGTATATGTGGAAAAAAATAGTTTTAATTGGGACAAATCAGTCTTTTTTTTAGTCACTACTTATTTAATCACAGGGTAGAGACATTTCTTAGGAAGAAAAGGATGCATTCCAATGATCCATTTCTCATAAACTTCATTATCAGAAGTAGAAATAATATTGAAGTCAAAAAATATATTTCAATTAAGGCAAGTTAAACATCAAAATCAAATTGCCAAAAATATTATTTTAGGAATCTAGAGAAACAGGAAGTGGAAGGATTGGGCTGACCTGACCTGATGTTCAGATAAAGAACCAAGAGAAAATATTCTGCTGGAATCTCCCTATGCTTGGCACAATATTCTTCTATGGTAGAACTCAGGAACACAGAAAACAGATCCTTCTCTCTTTAGTAGTTTCACCCAGGGATAGGTTACTAGCTACACCCACTAATTCTTTTTTTTTATCTTTTTTTTATCTTTTTTTTCTTTTTTTTGAATTTATTTTTTTATTCTCATTTTGTACACATGTTTTTTTAACATTAATAAAATATTTTTGTTTACAAATAAACAAAATACCCCTCCTCCCCCATAAATATAGATAGACTTGCTTGGGTGAAAAAAAGGAAAATGGAGAGAATAAAATTAAAATTAAAAATAAAAGTAATAGTAATAATGATAAGTATGGCCAGGTGGCGCAATGGACAAAGCACCAGCCCTGGAGCCACAAGCACCCGAGCCCATATCCAGCCTCGAAAACCCGACAATCACCCAGCCATGTGACATGCAAGCCACCTGATCCCCACTGCCCTGAAAAAACCAAAAAGAAGAAAAAAAAAGACCCAAAATAAAATAAAATAGTAATAATAGTAAGGGTGGCTGAGTGGCAGAAAGAGCATTGGCCCTTGAGCCAGGAGCACCTGGGTCCAAATCTGGCCCCAGACACCCAGCCTGTGGCCCCAGGCAGGCCATCCAGCCCCACTTGCCCTGCACCCTCCCCCAAATAATAACAAAAAATGTGCTTCAGTCTTTGTTCCAACACCAACAACTCTGTCATGGGTGGATCTCATTCTTTATGATAAGTCCATCACAAAAGTTACTTCCATATTTTTCCAATGTTGCTATTGCTGATAGCAACTCCCTCCTTTCTTATTTCTCCACTACCATATACTATATTTTCTCTCTCCTTTCACTCTGACTCTGCTGTAGGGTCGTTGACTGGCTCAGCAGACAGATCCCTAGTCCTGGGGCCAAGAAGCCCTGAGCCCCCATACCACCCCTTAGGCCCACAATCCACCTGGCCCTATGGTCCTGGACAGGCCTTCCAATCCCAGCCCCTTGCAAGAAGTAAGAAAGAAAATGTGTTATATCTGACCACTCTCCCACCATGGTTCATCCTCTCCTCCTTTATTCACATTCCTACCCCTTCCCCCTGCTCCCCCCCTCCTTCTTACTCCAGATGTCTATACCCCATTGAGTATATATGCTGTTTCCTCTCCTAGCCATCTCTGATGAGAGCAAAGGTTCCCTCATTCCCCCTTGCCTCCCCCTTCCATATCATTGCAATAGCTCATTGTAATAAAAAAAAATCTTATGTGAAATATCTTGGACTATTCCCCCTCTCCTTTTTCTTTCTCCCATTCCATTTCCCTTTTTTCTACTGACTCCATTTTTACACCATATTTTATCTTCGTATTCAGCTTTCTCCTGTGCTTCAACTATAAAAGTTCTCTCTACCTGCTCTATTAACTGAGAAGGTTCATATGAGTATTATCAATATCATTTTTCTATGCAGGAATACATGCAGTTCGTCATCATTAAGTCCCTCATATTTCCCTCCTCTCCTCCAATCTCCATGCTTCACCTGAGTCTTGTATCTGAAGATCAAATCTTCTGTTCAGCTCTGGCCATTCCAAAAGGAACATTTGAAATTCCCCTGGTTCATTGAAAGTCCATCTTTTTCCCTGGAAGAGGACATCCAACCTTGCTGGGTAGTTGATTCTTGGCTGCATTCTAAGCTCTTTTGCCTTCCGGTATATTGTATTCTAAGCCCTATGAGCTTCCAATGTAGTTGCTGCTAAGTCCTGTGTGATCCTGACTGCAGCTCCACGATATTTGAACTGTGTCCTTCTGGATGCTTGTAATATTTTCTCTTTGACTTGGGAGTTCTGGAACTTGGCTATAATATTGCTAGGGGTTGGTTTTTTGGGATCTCTTTCTCTGGGGGATCAGTGGATTCTCTCCATGTCTATTTTTCCCTCTGCTTCTAGAATATCAGGGCAATTTTCCTGTAATAATTCTTTGAAAATGATGTCAAGGCTCTTTTCCTGATCATGACTTTCAGGTATTCCAATAATTTTTAAATTATCTTTCCTAAGTCTGTTTCCATATCAGTTGTTTTTTCCATGAGATATTTCACATTTTCTTCTAATTTTTCATTTTTTTTGTTTTGAAGTATTGATTCCTGATTTCTGGTAAATTCATCAATCTCCCTGAATTCTATTCTTTATCTGAAAGATTTGTTCTCCTCAGAGAGTTTTCTTATCTCTTTTTCCATCTGGCCAATTTTGCTTTTTAAAGCATTCTTCTCCTCAATAACTTTTTGAACTGTTTTATCCATTTGACCTAAGCTGTTTTTTAGCATGCTATTTTCTTCAGCATTTTTTTGGATTTCCTTGACTAAACTGCTGACTTCATTTTCATGTTTTTCCTGCATCTCTCTCCTTTCTTTTCCCAGTTTTTCTTCCAACTCCCTCATTTGACTTTCAAAAGTCTTTTTTGAGCTCTGTCATAGCCTGAGCCCAATTTCTGTTTTTCTTAGAGTCTTTAGATGCAGGAGCAGGAGCTCATCTTCAGACTGAGTATTTTGATCCTTCTTGGGCTCATTTGCAAAATATTTCTCAATAGTCTTCCTTTTGTTTCTCTGCTTGCTCATTTTCCCAGCCTGGGCCTGGTTTGGGGGTGCTTCCTGAGCTTTTGGGACACTCCCACAAGGGTCTCAGTGTGTGAGGCTCTGTCCTCCCTCCTAGTCTGTGAATGACCATAAGCACCCCGCCTCTGCCATGGGGCTGAGGTGGGGGGGGCTGCTCTTCTATGGGGGGGCCTGGACTGCAATCAGGATCTGAATGTTGTCAGAGCCCCAGAGTCCTGTTCCAGAGGCAGAGGACAGAGCTCTGCAGTCTCTCTTCACTCCCCTCCCTCAGCTCAATGGGCTCATGCCCTGGCGGGGCTCTGCCTGCTTTTGTTTCCTGGATCAGGGCTGGGGAAAGACCATGCTGCTGGCTGTGTGCCCTGAAGGCTGGGCTCCACCTGCTTGCTCTGGCAGAGGTCCCCTACTGTTCCCCCACTTTGTGCCCGGTGCTCCCCGGGGTGCAATTCAGGAGACTCCCCCGCTGTTGTGAGCTGAGACTCCCAGCGCTCTGGGGCTGCCTCCGAGAGGCTGAAGTTCTTTGGCTCTGGCGGGCCACCCCTCTGGCAGGCCACCTCTCCGATCCCGGGGAGCAGAGCCTTTCTGCTCTTTTCCAGGTTACCTTGAGTAGGAGAACTGCCTCACTGGGTCCCTTTGTGGGTTCTGTCTCTCAAAAGTTTAGTTAGAGTCCTTAGCTGGTGAGTTTTATCAGAGAGCTCCTAAGACTGGATCCCTTCTTGTCACCATCTTGGCTCCGCCCCCTACACCCCCTAATTCTTTAGTATTTTTATTCAATTCAACAAATAATTATTAAATGACTGCTGTATGGAAGGGATAGTACTAGATCCTGGAGATGCAAAGATTAAAGAAAGAGAGAGAGAGAGAGAGAGAGAGAGAGAGAGAGAGAGAGAGTCCCTGCACATGAGGAACTTACATTATAAAGGTGTGAGGGGGAGGTAGGAGACAATAGGAGAAAACTGAAAACAACTAAGTATGCTATGAGATTAATGAGAGGAGAGAGTAAAATTTCTATTAAAAAATATTAGTATAGGAAACATTGGATTCAGTTCACTGAGGTAGTCACAAAAGAAAAGTTAGAACTTTTCCATCTTCCCTTAGCTATATTCTTACTTATTTTAAATATATATTAGAAATATATACTCAAGATCATCCAATCAAGATGGCTGCCTGACTGGAGGTAGACTGCCTAGTTCCTTCATATCTATTCTACCAAAACCCTCAATTTTGCACTCAACCAAATACTGATTTTAAAAATGCAATAAGAATCTCCCAGTGACTTCTTCCATCCTAGGATTACATGAAAAGTCAGTCAGTAGCACATGGTCAATAGGAAATTGTATTACCAAAGAAGAATAAGGTAGCCTTCAGATAAACAAGCCCTCAATTCAGAGACATATCAGAGTCTGTAAGAAACTGTTTCCAGAAACAGTAACAACGAAGGATCCCATAAGAAAGACCCAGGATGATTGTAAAGCCACATCTGGGTTCCAAGAACACATCAACTAGTTTGATCAACCTATCTAAAAGCATAGCCAATGGTAGAGTATGACCCTAGCACAAAGCCTTGCTTCAGGAACCAAAGTTGGGGATATGAGTAAATCAAATCCCCAGTCCCAAAAATTATTGCAAACACATATTTTCCTTAAAAAGATAAAGTAATTCCATGACAACTATAAGCAGAGACACAAAGGAGGAAAATAAATTTTTTCATTAGGACTACATGATTACCTAGAAAAAAAACATAAAATAAGGAAAGAAAAAGGTCTGAAGAAGTATATTTGGGAAATAAGTCATAAAACATAACCCGAGAGATTGACTCCCTAAATACTAGAATGTACCAAATAGAAATCAATGACTCTATAAGACAGCAAAGAATATTAGAACAAAATCAAAAGACTAAAAAAAAAAAGAAGAAAATGTGAGATATTTGATATAAAAGCAATTCACTTAGAAATCAGAATTTAAGCATTATTGGACTCTATGAAAACTATCATTTAGAGGGCAGCTAAGTGGTGCAGTGGATAGAGCACCAGCCCTGGAGTCAGGAAGACTTGAGTTGAAATATGATCTCAGATACTTAATAATTACTTAGCTGTGTGATCTTGGACAAGTCATTAAACCCCATTGCCTTGCAAACCCCTCCCCCCAAAAAAACAAAAAACCCCTATGATTTTAAAAAATATCTTAGATATTATATTTTAAGAAATCATAATTGAAAACTGTCCACTTCTCTTAGAACCAGAGAACAAAGGGAAGACAGAAAGAATTCACCACCTGAAAGAACTTCCAAAATGAAAAATCTCAGAAATGTTACAGCCAAAATTCAGAGTTCCTACTTTAAATTTAAAAAAAGGGAAAACAATCAAAAAGAAGCAGTTCAAGCACCAAGAAACCACAAGACAATAAGGCTCAAACCAGGCTTAGCAGGTTCTACTAAAAACAAGAAATTTAAGAATATAATATTGCAAAAGGCAAAAGATCAAGTTTTACTATACTACCAAACTACAGGACAAAGGAGAACCTTTAACACAATAATAGACTTTCAGATATATCTGATAAAAAGAGCAAACTCTAAATACAAAAAAAGCAAAAGCCAATGGTAACCTAGAAAGGTAAATTTATTTAAGCATACTGTTAGAACTAGAAGGCAGAAAAAACAAGAATATCTTCAGAACCTGTTGTATGGGGGGGGTGTTGAAAAGGGAAGGAAAAGCGAGGATTTAAAAAAGGAAAACTTTGGTGTAGAAGGGGGCAGACAGTATTTCTCATAATTGGTGAGAAGAAGAGTGTAATAAGGAGGAGGAAGTATCAGATGAATCTCACTCTTATTGGAAATGAACAAAGGAAGGTTGAATTCATTTGAATAGGATGGTGTAAAAATACAACAAATTCAATAGGGAGATAAAGCATCTAAAGGGTTGAGGGTGTTGAGAATGAGGATGATCCTGGGGAAGGAATAGGCACAAAATAAATTTCCCAATTCTGAAGGGAGGATTAAAAAGAATAAAAGAAAATAAAAGGACTACATTATAAGAAATACTTTAGCTTTCCTCTTAGACATTTGGAAAATGTCTATGTAAATTATAGTATATGAATGCAATAGAATATGATTATACTGGAAGAAAAGAGAAAAAAGATTAAAAAAAAATCTTGGTAGCCTGAACTGATACAATGAAATGAATAGAATCAGTACAATGTACATAAGGACTGCAACTGTAAAGAAAAACATTTTTTTTCTTTCTTTTTTTTTTTAAGAAAAACATTTGAAAGATTTAAGAACTTTGATCAATACAATGAATAATTATTTCTCCATAAAACCTATGAGGAGGCATGGTACTCATTTCCTGGCAGAAAGATGAAAGATTCAAGATGCAGAAAAGGACATACTTTTTTTCCTTTTATATGGCATTGTGTGGATTCATTTTGCTTGACCTCACTTATTTGTATTAGGGGTGGAATTTTTTTTTCCTTTTCTTTATCTCAGTTTTTCTTTTCATGGGTGGGAACAATTGTAAGGAGTGGGGGGGAAGAAATAGTGATATAATAAAAAAGAGAGATTGCAACATTTTTTCAAAATGTACAGAGCAGAAAGAAGTACAGAAGAAAACAGATAAGCAGTATGGGTTTGAAAGTAATGTGAGCAATCTACTAAATTCTTCTTTACGAAATGATATGAAATGAACATTCTTCATTTTGTGAACAATCATCTTTTTGTGGTTTGCAGTGTATTTGGAAATAGGTACTCTTTTCTTTTTTTGGTGTTTTTGGTGGTTTAACTAAAAAAATTTAACATACTTGTAATTCTACCTAAAGTAGCAAAAGTAGTAAGAACATTCTTACCCTCTCATTCCCTCAACTATCTCCCCTCCTATAAATGTCTGGGTTCTTTAATAGAAGACAAATTCTTTCATTTAACATGTAAAGATTATAGGCTAAGATAACAAATTAATAGAAATTCACTACCAATTTTGCACCCAACCAAATAATGATTTTAAAAATCCAATTAGAAACTCCCAGTGACTTCTTCCATCCCAGGATTACATGAAAAGTCAGTCAGTAGCATATGGTCAATAGGAATAACACTATCTTTAGAAGTAAGCATGGCATAATAACTTGGAACTGAAATTGGGATTTAAAAAAATACCTGGATTTGAAATCTTGCCTCTAACACAATCAAGATATGTGAAATTGAGTATGTTATTTAACTCCAATGAACTTTAAGTTTCTTCTTTAGAATGAAGAAAGAAATAGCATCATATATCACAGAGTTCTTAGGAGGTTTCTATGAGAATACATGCATTTCAAATATAACCTATATCAAATTGCTTGCTGTCTTAAGGAGGAAGAGTGGAAGTTTGGAACTTAAAATTTTATTTTAAAAAATGAATGTTAAAAATTGTACTTACATGTAATTAAAAATAAAATATTATTTAAAGAAAAAATAGAGGGGTGGCTAGGTGGCACAGTGCATAGAGCACTGGCCCTGGAGTCAGGGGGACCTGAGTTCAAATTCAACCTCAGACACTTAATATTATTTACTTACCTGTGTGACCTTGGGCAAGTCACAACTCCATTGTCTTGCAAAAAAAAATTAAAAAAAAATAAAGATAGAGAATAAAGTTCTTATTTTCCTTTGCACCAGGAAAAATAATTCACAGAAAATCCAGCTGGAAGTTTTTTAGGTCTTGGCACAGAAAATAGAATACTCTTTCTTCTTGGGAATCACTTTTCTTCCTCTTTTTTTTCTTTCTAATAAGCATGCAAGTCAGTGACACCAATTTCCATCTTCCTCTGAGATGACAGTACTGACAAATAGCAGCATGCTCAGTTAGGATACAGTGCTACTTAAGACCAATCAATATCATTGACTGTGACTCTTTGCCTGATGCAGGTGTGCTGGGGGAAAACATTGTCTTTTTAGCTTTCTCTTAAATCCATAAAGCTGAGAAGGGAAAGTGAATATTCTTTCTGCCATTTCCTTTTGATGAGTTTGGGTATATGGGCTAATGATTTTTCCACATGCACTAAAGATCTATGAGTGAAGATCATGAAGGTACAGGAATGGTGGTAAGAATTTATGTCATTTGCTTTTAATTCTATGTTGTTAAAAACTACAATCCCAAATTACTAAGGGTCTACATCTAATTCTATGAGAAGTGACCTGAGATAGTAGACTACTTTAAGTGGATGGGGACTATGAGTAATTTATAAATAAATTTCATATTTTAATATCCTATCAAATACAGGGATTTGCAGGTATGAGCACCTTATTATAGTGGCTAGCAGGGACAAAAACAGCCTGTTAAAAAAGAAGCCATCCCATATCCATATATACCAGATACTAACAGTTAATGCTGATGTGACTCTCTGAACTAATTTAAACTGCCTTGGCTGCGGGGGTTTTTTTTTTGTCCTGTCCATGACATTTATTCCAATATAGTCTACTAACTGTCTGAAAACTGTTTTATCTTATTTGTTAAGGTTTTTGCTTTAAACCTTGGCAACAATATCAAAGAACCTCATTCCTAAAAGAGCTAGTCATCAAAGTATTATCAAGTATTTATTTTGTAGTTATCTATTATTATAGAAAATTATCTTGTTTATGGGAAATATTACTCAGTAAAACTGAAAGAAAAGAGACTGACATTCAATGTGAGGGCTCAGAAAAAAAGTTAAAGGGATAAAGATCACGAATTTTTTATTGGAAAACAAGGAGAAAGACTACATTTTGTAATATGTGATTGTGTGCCCCCATTCAGGCTTGGGCAATTTGGGATAGAGAGAATGAGATGAAAGGGTAAATTTTTACCTGTAAGAAGTTCATTGTCACCTCTTTCTTTTATATCTTCAGATTTTATGTTCACCTAGTAGAGGATTAAGTCTTTCTGAATGTGATTGAATCATTCTACAATTTGTTAAGCTTGTAGGGTATTGAGTAATTTATTTGTATCAAATAAAAATCAGAAAAGCTACTGAGTAGCCATAATTAATCTGCCCCCAAGGTATGAACTTCCTCCATAACTTTACATTTACACAGACCTCCAATCATTTACATAAACCAACTGGTCAAAGTTTAAAAACTGAGGAATCAGTTTTTATTGACTCACACTGCCATATATATACCTCCAAGAGTTTTAATTTAGGAGGAAAAGTTGAAGAGAGAAGAAGAGAGGGAGGAGGGAAAGGGTCATATCATTATTAAACTTGGGGTGAAAAAAGGAAATTATCTGTTAGACTGCATAGGGAAAGAATCCATGACCAAATGAAAGATGAAGAAACGAGATAAATGGTTAATTTTAATTACATGAAATTAAAAACTTTTTGCACAAACAAAACCAAGACAGTCAAATTTAGAAGACAAACAGAAAAATAAGCAAAAAAAAGGTTTGTGTTTTTCTGATAAAGACTTTGTTTCTAAGATAGAGAATTGACTTAAATTTGTAAGAATGAGGGCTACTCCCCAATTAATAAATGGTCAGAGGATATCATGAGGTAGTTTCAAGGAAAGAAATACAAGCTATCTTATGAAAAAAAATCCTCTAAATTAAAATAATTAGGAAAATATATAACAAAATGTCTGTATCAGTACTTGTAGATACCCATTGATTGGGGCACTGCTAAACAAATTGTAACAAAAAAAATATAATGGAATTTTAGTCAGTCTGATGCAGGGAAGATGTGTGATTAGAAACAATTTTGTAAAAGTTTAGAATGCTATCTGCTCGTAAGATGTAAATTGACTCCTATCCTTCCATTGGTTTTTCTTTTAGTTTTTTTGCAAGGCAATGGGGTTAAGTGGCTTGCCCAAGGCCACACAGCTAGGTAATAACTAAATGTCTGAGTTCACATTTGAATTCAGGTCCTCCAGACTCCACTCCACCACCTAGCCACCCCCCTAGCTGCCCCCCTTCCATTGTTAATTGTAAAATTTGTACCCTGTCTTCTCATTCCCAATCTTCCCAAGCTTCCAATCTTCCACCTAGTTTCAGTGCAAGGTGGGGAAGGATTTTTTTCCCCTTTGCCCCCAGTACCCAGATAATGGGCAAGGCTATCAAAATATGGCCTAGGCTCCCCTAAGAACTACTACTCTCCTTGTCTCAGTCAGCTCTGCCTGACTGTCTTCCTTTGTCTCTTTCTCTTCTTTGAATTTGTCTCTGTCTTCCAAACAACCTTGCCTAATCTTTAGTTATTCACTTCTGTCCTCAAAGTGCTTGTCATTTCTCTGGGAGAAGGAAAAAAGTTTCAAATATGTATACTTTCAAATATGTATACCTTTCTATGAATTCATTTACTATTCAAAGAAACTCTCAATCTTCAATCTTTAATTAGTGGCCCTAAATCTAATCCACTCATCCACAAAGGGACCACTCCCTGAATCTGCTCAGACATCTGTGAGGTGAGAGAAACTCTGAACTAGGCTGCCTTTCCCTGGCCAGGTCAAATTAGATTGTTAGTAAAATCTTCCCTTTGTCATTTCTTTTGCCCCCAGGGTTAATGAGAAGTGAGACTATAAATTTGAAATTGTTATTTGAATTGAGTGCAGTTGGCAGAAGACAGTTCCTAGGATGCTAGATCCATTGATGACCCAAAATTTGCAGTAATCTTTGTGAAGGAACAGTAAAACACTTTCCCTTTGCAGCTCCCCACATTCTTGGGATGGCTGCACAGGGTGGGGGGAAGTTCTTACTTCTTAAGGACCCAGAAGCTTAACCCATTTCCCTGCTGGAATGCAAACCTACATTACTGATGGATAAAATCTGCCCAAACTTAGTCTAGCCCCAGAGTTTAGAATAGTGAAATCTCCCATATGTTCTCTGGGAGTTGGGGAAAAGGGGGCAGGGTGAACTACTCTTTTCCCTAGATTTGACTGGTAGTTACTAAATCCCAATTCTCATTCCCTTAATCTGGGTGGAGGAGAGCCCCACCCTTGAGAAGGGGAGGAGAAAGGGAAGCAGGCAAATTGATTATTTTGACTTTTAAGTTAAAAAGTTTTTGCACTAATAAAATCAATGCTGCCAAAATTAGAAGGAAAGCAGAAAGCTGGGAAACAATCTTCACAACCAGTAGTTTTGATAAAGGTCTCATTTCTAAAATATATAAAGAATTGCATCAAATTTATAAGATCACAAGTCATTCCCCAATTGACAAATGGTCAAAGGATATGAACAGTTTTCAAATGAAGAAATTAAAGTTATATATAATCATGTGAAAAATGCTCCAAATTACTATTGATTAGAGAAAATACAAATTAAAACAACAATGAGGTATCATCTCACACCTATTACATTAGTCAAGATGAGAAAAAAGGAAGATAGCAATGTTGGATAGGTTGTGGGAGGATTGGGACAATTGTTGCATTGCTGGTGGAGTTGTAAACAGATCCAACCTTTCTGGAGAGCAATATGAACTACGCCCAAAGAACAATAAAACTGTTCATACCCTTTGACTCAGCAATTCCAATTCTGGGACTATATCCAAAAGAAATTGTAAAAAATGGGAAAAGTCCTACATGTTTCAAAATATTCATAGCAACTCTTTTTGTAGTGGCAAAGAATTGGAAATTGAGGGGATGCCCATCACTTGGGGAATGGCTAAGCAAGTTATGGTACATGAATATTATGGAATATTACTGTTCTGTAAGAACAATGGTCAGACTCTAGAGAAGCATGAAATGACCTATGGGATCTGATGTCCAGTGAAGGGAGTAGAGTCAAGAGAATAATGTACACATCAACAGCATTATAAGATGAACAACCTTGATGGAAGCAACTCCTCTCTACAATCCAGAGAGCTAGGATAACTGTATTAGAGTGGTAATTGTCTCTATTATCCCCAACCAAAGTAAGAAAAACAAAACACACAGAAAAAAACCCACCCCCACTGAATCTGATGAACACTTTCATAAAAATTATCTTTTATGTATCCCTTAATCCTAATTCCTCATGCTAAAAATTACTAATTTGTAAATATGTTTAACAAAATATATATGTAAAATGCTAACCTGCCTCTTCCCTATTGAGGGGAGGGGGGTGGGAAGGAAGGGTGGAGGGAAATTTTACAACTTGGAAATATGCATGTACAAATAGATGAAAAAAAGTCATAAAAAAATAAAATAAAATCTTCATATATATATTTGAGGTTCCTTAAGAAATTCTAACTGATATTAAAAATTATTTTTTGACTGGTCTTAATCTGTACAATTCAAAAGTAATAATATAAGTATATGTATGTATTTAAAAATAGATTTTTAAATCAGAGGTCTCTGTGTAATTTTACAGTAGGGCTTTTCACACCGCTCCCCTGGCCTGGACAGTTAGGAAAGGGTCTCAACATTTGAAATTTTGGTACTGGTCAGATTTCCTAAAGTCTCACTCACCACATATTTTGATAAATGTGTAACCTTTGTTCAAAAAGAATTGTACCAATGTCTGGTGTGTGTCTGTGTCTACAACTCCTGTGTATGTAATTCAGATCTGAAATAGTTCCTGATTGTTAACTGAGTTAAATGTTTATTCCTTTTATTTTGAGTTTTGGATTTAATTGTTTTAAAAGATTAATTTAAAATTAAGTAATTAATAGGATCTGAGCCTACCACTAGGGAATTTTAATACTATTTGACCTCAGTTAGGAATTGCAAAAACTAGCTACCATTGAATCATTTAGTAATTTTGATTTAAATTGGAAAATAAGTAAATTTAGCATAAACAAAAGGCTGCTTCCTGGCTCTCACTAGTCTTAGAGAAAAAAAAAGCTGAGCCCTATCTACAGTTTCCATTTGAAAGTGAGGGTAATTTACCAACTTTGTGAGGAATACCTTTGTGTAATTTTATCACCAGTGAACTAAGTTTTTGTTAACCCAACCTTGATTCACAACTGTATTCAACCTAAGTTAATTAATTGAGACTTTTAAGTAAGTATTCTCTTGGGTTTAGAAAAATGTAGTTATTTTATAACCTTTGTTAACAGGACTGGGTGATTTGCTGTTTCATTTCTGTGTAATTGTAATCTCAAATCCTGGAAATGTGTTCTTTTCTCTTGGTCTAAAACATCTTGCCCTCAAGATGCTTTAAGAGTCTAGAAGAGATTAAGACAAAAGGGGGATAGGACAAGAACCTTAATAAAGGAAAGCATCTGCAATTATGCAGAGACAAATGGTATTATAGATTATTTTATCAAGCAGCCTAGTATCCTAGAGCTGAAGGGAATTCACTTCTGCATTTCTATAACAAAGGTCATTGCATGACTCTTAGAACCTCCTTTATGAAAAGAGGGGGCTAGGAGACTTTTGAAAAGAAAAGTTCCCTTTCTTATGTTTAAAGGGAAAAATGCTAAAATGGAGAGCAGTTATTACTTTCGGGAAAGAGAAACATTGTCAGGAGTTGTGAAAATGGCATTTGTGTATTAAATTCTGTGAACTTTGTTTTAGGCCTTTTGTTGAAGAAGAAAGTTGTGATAACATTGTCTCTCATCACATGTTTATGGAAGAGAATATATGCATTTACATATTATAAAATTATAAATATATCATATATATAAGATTAAAGCAAAATCTAGTTAACATTTTTATTTGAAAGTAAGAAAATATTTCAAATTGAAATCTTGTTCGTTGTAAATGTAACATTGCCTGGCATCCATGGCACAAATAAGAGTTAATTGGGGTTTTAAAATTTTCAGATTGAATCCTTGGAAATTCTCATTTTCTTTTTGAAACTAGAAGTAGGTTTGGGATAGAGGTAAATAAGCATATAAAACAAAATGTAAAAGATATTGAGTTATAAGATCTGCCTTAAGTTAAGGAAACCTTTTTATTGTTTGGTTGTGTTCTAAGTAAATAAGATGTTAACATAAGAATCTTATTATATGTTTAATTTTAAAGCAGTCAAAATTGTGGATTTCTTCCCTCCCAGTAATTGCAAACAGAGAAGGTTAGTGAAAGTATGTCCTGATTGTGGGATGTTTTCAGCTAGTTTGGGTGTGTGTATGTGTGGGTCTGTAAGTATAGAGAAATCTTTAGGTTATGTTGACACAGGGAAAAGATAAGAGAACTGTGAACTAACACTCTTAAAGACTGTTGAATCTTGTTAAATTGGGTGGAGGGTTCCAGCTCTTGAGATGTAAATTGACTTGAAACAGAGAATTATGAATATAACGGAAACAAAATTTGTAATCTTTTTTTATTTTTGCTTGTTTTTGCAAGGCAAATGGGGTTAAGTGGCTTGCCCAAGGCCACACAGCTAGGTAATTATTGTCTGAGGCCAAATTTGAACTCAGGTACTCCAGTCTCCAGGGCTGGTCCTCTATCCACTGTGCCACCTAGCCACCCCTAAAATTTGTAATCAAAGACTTTTGAATCTTGTCAAATTGGGTGGCAGTCTCCTACTTTTGAGATGTAAAAGAACTACCATTGTTTAATGCAAAATTTATATCCTTGATCTCCCACTATCTAATTCCAGGTCCCCATAAGAATGGGAAGGGAGTTCACCTTTTTGGCCTCTGGATGAAGGGCAAGACATAAAAACCTGGGTTGGACTCCACGCCTGTCTTCTGAACTTGTTGGCCCAGTCAGCTCTACTTGACTGTTCTTTTGTCTCTGTCTCTACATTTTCTTATGTGTTGTAACTTCTTTTTAATAAATTTCTGTTTTATTTCCACCCTTGTTTTCATGAATCTGAATAATGATTCCTCATAGGCAAGCCAGCCAGGAGAAATCTCTGCCCAGACTTGGGGAAACTGGATCAAGTTCCTTAGGTGAGAAACACTCTTTTAGACCATATATTTTTAGAAAGGTAGGAAAATGATTGGACATTTAGCCCTCCTTCCTCTGTGTTTTGTTCCCTGCTTACACTTCTCTCCCCCCCCCCCCCCCAATAGTGATATCAGGTTGATGTTGAGAGATTAGCAGAGGCCTGGCTCAGACTTGACCAGGTCCTAATTGGTGTTTCAGCTGCCCTTATGTGGGCTTACCTTGTCTTTTGTTCAGGCTGACGACCAGTTTTTGGCAGCCCTGAGGTGTCACCCCCAACTGTGGAGTAGTGGGTTGCTGAGGAAGGACTTTTGGCCTATGTTTGACTGGCATGTTTGCCTATCTAGAAGTTTAGGAGAATCAAAACATGGGGAAAACTTGGTACCAAAGACTTCCATTGCCCCAGCTGTGTGATAGCTCCTTGGAAGGAATTAGATTTGACAAAAGCAAAATACCTTACCTCCTAGAAATTATCTTTGGGTGGAATTCTCTATCTCTTTGAAATGCTCTCTCTCATTTTCTGTGGCCCCCCACCCTCTTCAGGGGGAGGGGGGAGGGAGAAGGAAAAAATCTTCCTTTTTAGAACTTTGAAACTCAAACCTATGTCTCAGATGGAATGTATGCTTCACTGCAGGAAGGGTAAGATTCCCCAAAACTTGTTTTAACACCATTGTTTAAAATAGGGGAACCCTCATGCCTTCTTCCTGGTTTGGGGGGAGGCTTGGGCAATGACCATGTTTTCAATTCCAAGCCCCATTCCCTAAAAACATTAGGTGGGCTGAGAAAGTCCTACCCTTGGGAGGGGGAAGGGAAATGGGTAAATTGATGAGAAGCCTCATGGTAAATTAAGAAAAAGGAAAAAAATAACTTTTTCTGGGACTAGGAAATTCAAATGTCATCTTTTAATGAAGCCTATGCTAATAACTAATATCTCTAATAGAGTAACTGGATTTGAACTTTATAAAGTTACTTAAGAATGCAATCAATTTTAACTATTGATTGGGTATTTCAAAATCTTAATGAATATATGAGGTTCTTCAAGAAATTCTGATTGATTCTAAAAATTATTTTTTGACTGGTCTTAATTGGTACATTCAAAAAATATAATATAAATGTGTGTGTGTGTGTGTGTGTGTGTGTGTGTGTGTGTGTGTGTGTGTGTGTTTAAAACTCAATGGGAAGTTTTCAAATCTCTCCACTGGCCTGGAGAGGTAGGAAAAATGTTTCTATATTCTGAGATTTGGTGCCAGCCAGAGTATCCAAAAATCTCACTTTGGTAAATTTGAAATCTTTATTCTAAAGAGCTCTGTCTGTGTCTAAACTCTTGTGTTTATGTGTGTGTGTGTATGTGTATAATTCAGATCTGAAATAGTTAAAGTTATCTGAGTTAAATGTTACTCCTTTTAGTTTGGGTTTTGAATTTAATCACTTGAAAAGGTGTAATTTAAAATTAAGTAATTAATGAAGTTGGGATCTGAGCCCTTATACCATTTGAAAGCTTAAGTTGCAAAGTTTGAGTAGACTTCCCCCCCCCTCAAGAGGCTTTGAAAAAATGAAGGAAAGGTCTTTGGTAGGAAAAGGTCACCACTTTGAATTTAAAAAAGAAACTGAGAGCTAAATGAGAGTAATTTAGTCAACTTTGAAAGTTCTGTAAAAAGTCTTGAGAATTTATATGTATTATTAATAAAGAAAATATAATTAGGATAAATTGTAAGTCAAGGAATTTGGGAATATTGAATCATATTTACTGATTTCTTTTGGGAGAGAAATAGAGTACTAAATTTTGTTATCTTATTTTTGATGTTAAATCAATATTGATAATACACTGTCAATAATTTCACAAGGTCTTTTGTTGGTAAAGGAAGAAAGTTTTGTAATCTTTGTCTCTTTATCATATGTTAAGGGACTGGGGAGGATATTTAAGCACTTGTATTTTGGTAAATAAATGGAGTTCTTGGTTTACAGAGACAACTTGTCTTTCTTGTCTCCCACCCCTTCAACACTCTCCTGGGGAAAGGGACTCAACACTTAGGTACATGGGCAACAATTGAATTATAATTTTTTTCCCTGGATCGCTTATACCAAATTACAGCCTGACACACTCTTGGTTCTCCTTAGTATTCAAATCACCTGAAGCTCTGGTTATAGGCAATTGCTATAATACATTGTAATATATTGTAATACCTGTCTGACATCAGATATGTTAAAATAGAAAGACAATATGCCAATGAAGCTATTAGCCCTATGGGGTTTGATATTAAAGCTGCAGATGGAGTAAGTGACCTGAAAGAATGGCCCTAGCCTCAACTCGGATAGGATTCTCTTAAAGGAATCCCTCTCCTGGTTCATTGAAAAGGATTGTCTGTATGACTTCATAAGGTGACATGTCCTCATGTCCTTCTCTGCATTGCAATAATCATTCCAGGTGCATCATAATTAAGTATGAGAGTGAGCCACTGGAGTGCTATCTTCTAAATTTTAAATAATTGTCTAGTATTTTGTCTTGGCCTTTTACCATAGAATGTGAATTTTTATCACACCAAGTTCCCTTAAGGATATTATATCAGGATAATACCTATTGATCTATTTTTTTATCTACTTTAAAAGAGAGATCCATTCTCCAACTAGAATTTTTGTTCATTCTAAACATGGCCAAACTAAAATAGAAAGTTTTGTTGAAAAATTACTTTTTGGGCACATGCAGTTTTTAAAATGCTTATTCAGTACATTTGTTTACTATTTTTGAGCTTTGGTTAAAACAATGTAGCTAATAACAAATCTGTGTTATGCTGGAACCCATACTCACTGGTTTAGGATCATAAAGTATAATTCTTCCTCTATAGACCTAATTTTTTCCTAATTATTGAATCTGTTAAATAGCCTTCTGTGTTACAATATCTCTGGTTTTTGCTTACTCAATTTTTCCCCCTTTTTGTTTTGTTTTCTCTATATAGAGAAAATATATAGCTGTATATCTTTGAGACAAGCCTCTGCAGTATGCCAAACCAGCTGTACCAGCCAATCATTTTCTGGACCCTGACTCAAGTTTTCTCTGCAATGCATTCATATCCAAATGGACTCTGAAAGGCCCAGAAGAATCTGGGTCTCAAAAAATTCTGAGGGGGGGAATGGTACAGGGAAAAGATGAAGAGAATTGTGAACTAGCAATCTTGAAGACTAGAATCTTGTTAAATTGGGTGGAGGGTTCCTGCTCTTGATGTAAATTGACTAGAAGTAGAGAATTATGAATGTAGCAGAAACAAAATTTGTAATCTTAAAGACTGTTTAATCTTGTTAAATTGGGGAGAGGTCTCCCACTCTTGAGATGTAAAGGGACTACCATTGTTTCATTGCTTAATGTAAAATTTATATCCTGATCTCCTTAGGCTTCACCCTCTATCTAATTTCGGGTCCCATAAGGATGGGAAGGAAGTTCACCTTTTGCCCTCTAGATGAGGGGTAGGACATAAAAACTTGGGTTTGTAAGGATAATGAAAGGGAAATATCAAAACCAAGACTCACCACTAGGATTCCAAATATTACTAAATGTATAAAATAATAATCGAAATATTGTTTATTCATTGCAATGGGGTTAAGTGACTTGCCCAAGGTCACACAGCTAGGCAATTTAAGTGTCTAAGGTTAGATTTGAACTCAGGTACTCCTGACTGCAGGGCTGGTACTCTATCCACTGTGCCACCTAGTCACCCCAATCACTTAAGATTTTCTAATGATTTTAAAGAATTCTGAAAGCAATGATATGTATTGATTTTAAACATGGTTAATAACTAAATGGGTTGATTGAAAAAAAGGTTGCTTTTATAAAAAATCCAGTTCTAAATGTGAATGAGGATTATTTTATTTTTTGCTTCTCAGATTTTGCTTATTGTATTTCATTTACAGCACTGTTCTTAGGTCCATGAGTAACAATTGAAATATGATTTTCCTCTGGATCTCTTTGTTGATACCAAATTACAGCCTGGCACACTCTTGATTGTCTTTAGTACTCTTCAACTTAGCATTTTTCCCTTTAAACACAAGGGGGGAACTTTTCCTTTTAAAAGTCTCCCAGGAAGTGGCTAGGTGGCACAGTATTCAAATCTGGTCTCAGACACTTAATAATTACTTAGCTGTGTGGCCTTGGGCAAGTCACTTAACCCCATTGCCTTGGAAAAATCTAAAAAAAAAGTCTCCCGGCCCCTCTTTTCACAGTTCTGGTGATAGTTAATTACTATATTACAATATACTGATAATTGATCTGTCTGAAATCAGGTATGTTAAAATAGAAAGACAAAAATATGCCAATGAAGCCATTAAACCTATGCAGATGGAGTGAATAGCCTTTAGAGAACATCACAGCCTCAGCTGAGGTAGGATTCTTTTAAAGGAAGTACTCACCTGGCAAACCTGGAACTTGGCTCATTGAAAAGGATTATGTGGAACCTCTACTGTAAAGGACATCGAATACATAAGGCAACATGTACTCATATCCTTCTGTGCTCTTTAATAGCAAATTGCCATAATCATAATCACAATAATTAAATATAAGACTGAACCACTGGACCTCTATCTTCTAAATCTTTAATAATTGATAAGTATTAAGTTTTGGCATTTTTGATATAGGATGTGATTCTTTATCACAACAAGTTCCCTGAGGAAAAAAAATATCAACATGATTACTTTTATATCAGGATGACTATTGGCCTATTTTTTTTTTTTAGGTTTTTGCAAGGCAAATGGGGTTAAGTGGATTGCCCAAGGCCACACAGCTAGGTAATTATTAAGTGTCTGAGACCAGATTTGAACTCAGGTACTCCTGACTGCAGGGCTGGTGCTCTATCCACTGCTCCACCTAGCCACCCCTATTGGCCTATTTTTGGTCTATTGGTCTATTTTAAAGGAGAGATTCATTCTTCAGCTAGAATTTCTGTGCAGTTTTAAAATTATTCAGTGCATTGGTTTATGCTATTTTTGAGCTTTTGGTTACAACTTAATGTGGCAACCATTAATGAATCTGTTATATTGGAGCCCATGTTCTTATGAAAAGTATTCTGATACTGGCTTAGGATCATAAAGTATAATTCTTATTATTCTTTTTTTGTTTGTTTTTGCAAGGCAAATGGGGTTAAGTGGCTTGCCCAAGGCCACACAGCTAGGTAATTATTAAGTGTCTGAGACCAGATTTGAACCCAGGTACTCCTTACTCCAGGGCTGGTGCTTTATCCACTGCGCCACCTAGCCACCCCTAATTCTTATTCTTTATAGACCTTCTAGTTTTTCCCTACTTATTGGGCTTCTTTTATATAGGCTCTCTCTGGTTTTATTTTCTCATTTCTTCACCCCACCCCCAAGCTTCATTTCTCTGTACATCTCTAATAGCAGCCGCTGCAGGATGCCAACCATTTGTTCCAGTCCTTCCAGATCATCAACATCCCATGAACTTTGCCTCAGTTGAATTCCCACTGCAATGCATTCACTTCCAAATGGACTCTGAAAGGCCTAAATGAATCTGGGTCCCAAATAATTGGAGGGGGAAAATGATGCAGAGGATATGCTTTGATTAGAGACAAATCTTGTAATCTTTTAGGCTGTTAAAATTTGTTAAAGTGTAGCATGCCATCTGCTCCTGAGATGTAAATTAACTCCTATTGTTCCATTCTTAAATGTAAAATTTGTACCCTGTCTCATCATTCTCAACCCCCAGCTTTCAGTCTTCTACCTGGTTTTGGTGTAAGGGGAGGAGAGATTTCCCCTTTGTGTCCAGTACCCAGATAATGGGAAAGACTATCAAAATCTGGCCTAGGTTCCCCTAAGGGCTGGCATGCTCTCAGGGCCAGTTGGCTCTACCCAGCTATCTTCCTTTCTCTTTCCTATTTCTATCTGTCTCTGTCTTACATGCAACCTTATCTAACCTTTTGTTATTCATTTCTGTCTTCAAAATGCTTTTAATTTGTATACTTTGTAAGCCTTCTATAATAAATCCTGAGCAATTTTAAATTCCAGGGGATGTGAATTCATTTGCTATTCAAAGAAACTCTTGATATTCAATCTTTAATTGGAGACCCTAATTCTCATCTACAACAAGTTGATAAATATTTATTATTTGCCTATGTACCAGGCACTCTGATAAGGTCTAGGGATACAAAAAGAGGAAAAGACAGTCTGCCTTCAAAGAGATTTCAATAGAATGGGTTAGACAACATGCAAACAAAAATATATAAAACATGTTATATATAGGATAAATAGGAAATATTCAACAGAAGTAAGACATTGGAATTAAGAGGAATTGGTAAAGGCCTTCTATAGACATTTAGTTGAGAAATCAAGGAGGTCAGATAAAGGTGTTCTAGATCAGAGAGACAGTCCAAAAGAGAGTCTTATTTGTGGAAAAGGAGGTCAGTGCTACTGGATTGCAGAGTACATGATGGGGAGTAAGGTGGAAGAAGACCAGAAAGATAGAAGCCTAGATTATGAAGGGGTATGAACACCAAACATAATTTTGCATTTTATCATGGAGGCAATAGGACGTCAGTATTTTGAGTTTATTGAGGGTGGGAGGCATGACATGAGCAGACTTGTACTTTAGGAAAATTATTAAGTGAGGACAGACTAGCAGGCAGACCCACCAGCAGGCTACTGTTCAGGTGTGAAATGATGAGGGCCTGTTTCAGAGTGGTGGCAATGTCAAAGGAAGAAAGATATTTGAGATGTTGTAAAGACAAAATCAATGGGAGATGTAGGGGGAGGGGAGTTGATAAGTGAGGACTTCAGGATGACTTCTATGTTGAGAGCCTGAGGAACTAGGAGAATCGTGTTAATTCTTACCATGGTAGAAAGTAATAGTAGGAAAGGTTTAGGAGTTATTAAATAATACATTCAATTTTGGACATATTGATGTCTATTGAATATCCAAATTGGTGTCTGAAGTTGGAGATGTGAGATTGGAGGTCAACAGAGTCTGAGATACAATAGACTTGAGAATCATCAGCACAGAGACAGTAATTAAATTAAATTAAAATCTCATGGAAACATGAGATCACCAAGTGAAGTGGTATAGAGGAAGGGGGCCCAAAACAGAATCCAAAGGGAATATGGTTAGAGTGGAATGGAAGAGGATTTAGCATAGGAGATTGAAAAGGAGCAGTCACAAAGATGGGGGAGAATCAAAAAATCCTCAAAAGCTAGAGAGAATTAAGTATCAAGCAGGAGAGAGTGATCAACAATATCAAAGCCTGCAGAGTAGTCAAAGAGAATGAGGATGGAGAAAAGGCCCATTGGATCTGGTAACTAAGATCATTTATCTTTGGCAGAAGTTTTGGCAGAATGATAAATCAGAAGCAAAATTATAAGGGATCAAGAAGAGAGTTGGAGGAGAAAAAAATAAAGCCACCTAATACAGATGAGTCTTTTTGAGGAATTTAGCTACAAAACAGAAGAAATATAATATGATGGCAGGGAGGGAAGGATCAAGTTTCTTTCAAGATGGGTTAGATAAGGGGGTGGCTAGGCATCCTAGTGGATAAAGCACCAGCCCTGGAGTCAGGAGTACCTGGGTTCAAATCTGGTCTCAGACACTTAATAATTACCTAGCTGTGTGGCCTTGGGCAAGCCACTTAACCCCATTTGCCTTGCAAAAACCTAAAAAAAAAAATGGGTTAGATAAGGACATAGTTTAAGCACTAGGAATTGAGCCACAGACAGGGAGAAAATAAGTCAGAGAAGGGATGAATGAGGAGACCATCTGTTGCAGGAGAGGGGATTAACCTTGGTACGGAATGGGCCAGTATCATTATCACTCCTATTTGAGTGATAGGAAATCAGCAAGAATTGAGAAGAGAGAATTCACAGAGAATAGCCTTAATTGTTTCTGTAAAATATGAGGCAAAGTTCTCAGCTGAGATGAGAGAAGGGAGCTATACAAGATTTGAGGAGGGATATAACGATCTAGAAGAGATAGAAGAGTGAGATTGTGAGTTGATAAGGAAGAATTCATAATGTTGGCAGCAGTGACAGCCCAGTTGAGGTTATATTAAATACATTTCTATTGGACTCTTTCAAAACAGTTGCATGATTTTCTACTGAGAAGAAACAATGTATACAAACAATGTAGAAAAGCAGCATTTTTACAATTAGTGTTTTATAAAAATAAACCATAAATATGTACAAAATAATTGAAGATGAAATGTTGCAAAAATGCAAAAAACAAACATGGTCCCATAGAAGAACTTTGAAGATACTTCCTTTGTATATTTTTTAGAGATGAGAAATCTATGAGTATGGAATGTTGTATTTTCAGATTTTTAAAAAATGTATCAATTATAATTTTGATTACATTAAAAAAGCTTTTGCAAAGGAAAAAAGACTGTAGCTAAGATCAAAAGAAATGTAGTAAATTGGGAAATAATTTTTGTAACTAGTATTTCTGACAAAGGACTCGTTTCTAAAATATACAGAGAACTGAGTCAAATTTTCAAAAACACAAGCCATTCCTCAATTGACAAATGGTCAAAGGATATACAAAGGCAATTTACAGATGAGGAAATCAAAGCTATCCATAGTCATATGAAAAATTGCTCCAAATCATTACTTGTTAGGGAAATGCAAATTAAAGCATCTCTGAGATACCACCTCACACCTCTCAGACTGGTCAATATGACCAGAAAGGACAATGATCAATGTTGGAAGGGATGTGAGAAATCTGGGATACTAAAACATGGTTGGTGGAGCTGTGAACTGATCCAACCTTTCTGGAGAGCAATTTGAGATTATGCCCCTTGGACAACAAAAATATGCATACCCTTCGACCCAGAAATACCATTACTGGGTCTATACCCTGAAAAGATTATGAAAAAGGGTAAAAACATCACTTGAACAAAAATATTTATAGCAGCCCTGTTTGTGGTGGCAAAAAATTGGAAATTAAGTGAATGTCCTTCATTTGGGGAATGGCTTAACAAACTGGTATATATGTATGTCATGGAACACTATTGTTCTATTAGAAACCAGGAGGGATGGGAATTCAGGGAAAGCCTGGACAGATTTGCATGAACTGATGCTGGGTGAGATGAGCAGAACCCAAAAAACATTGTATACCCTAATAGCAACATGGGGGTGATGATCAGCCTTGAAGGTGCTCATCCCTTCAGTGCAACAACCAGGGACAATTTGGGGCTCTCTGCAATGGAGAATACTATCTGTATCCAGAGAAAGAATTATGGACTTTGAACAAAGATCAAAGATTATTACTGTCAAATTAGAAAAAAATGTATGATTATTATGTAATTTTACTATCTCATACTTTATTTTTCTTCCTTAAGGATATTTCTCTGTCATCACATTCAACTGATATCTATGTATAACATGAAACCAATGTAAAGACTAATAGAATGCCTTCTGTGGGGGGGTGGGGGAGGGAAGCAAGAATGGGGGAAAAATTGTAAAACTCAAAAATCAATAAAATCTTTCTTTAAAAAATATCAATTAGTTATGTTCATTTTTATTTCTTTTCTTTCTATAAAAATCTTTGACATTTAGGATAGCTATCTGGGAGGAAAGAATGAGAGGAACACAGGGTCAAATATAGTGGATATAAAAACAAGAGATATTCATAAAAACCCACATTAAGAAAAGAATATGAACACATCTGTTCTCCCATCTATGGGATTCGATGATAAATAGTGGAATGATAAATCAGAAAAGCCAAGGTCTGAGGGAGCAGAACTGAACAGGTTTGCCTATTCTAGGCTGAGTTCTTTTTGAAGTACCCCAGGCAAGCAATACAGTTGAGCCCAAAGCTACAGGTGTCTGTTGGGAAGCAAATCAAGGCAATTGCTATGAGATTGTCTAGCCTAGCAGTGGAAGAAAATTCACTCAGGGTCATATTCCGGGTCATAAATTGCATAAGAATTTTATGAAGAAAGGACTTTCCAGCCCTGAAGGTCCAGCAGTTCTAAGATACTTTTCATCACATGTATTAACACATGTTAAAGTATTACCATTATATTATTTGAACCTATTTTTCCCATATATGCGGAGTTTGCATATCTGGGGTTTATGGGGAGAATATTTGCACCAACTGTTCTTACTATATAATTTCAATAAATGCCTTTCTAAAGGCTAATTCAGTCATCTGATTGTTAGTAAGAATTGCAGTGAGGTCTCAGAAGTCACCATGTTAGGAGCAGGAAGTCACTGGCTTATTCCTAGATACCAATGAAGTTGTTTCAACAGTCTTTGAGCATCCAGTCTTGAAATATAAGATAAGGAGGAAGATGCAGGTTTTATACTTTGGAGACTTAGTCTGGGATGTAATTGGGTGTCCTTTTACCTTTGAAGGGAAACACTGGAGAGATTCTTTGTCTAGAATTCTCTATCTTGGATGTTCTGTTTTGGCAGGAATTCACTGATCTTTTTCTTTAAAATATGATTGAACAATCAATTTTCCCCATGTTTCCTTTTAAGACAGACCAATTCCTCTTATCTACTCCTTGTTTTAATAACTAAGTACTAATATTTATTAAATTGCAATGTTACATGTATGAAACTGAGTAATTTGGATTGAAATATTCCTAGACCACTGATTTGCAATGTACTAACATCTAGATAGAGGATTCCGAGTTATAGATGCGTCCCATGATTTAAAAGACAAGGATGTTGAAGAGTATCTTGTGAAATGATTTTGATATTTTGAGGGGTTATGCTGCATGTATATATGTGTATATATATATATATATATATATTTATAAGTTGTGCTACATGAATACAGCATAACTCTTCAAAACACCACAAAATCACATAAAGAGGTGATAAGAGAAAAAAAAATCTTGATTGTTTCCTGTAAGGTGCCTGACCCTACTAAATTTATGATAGCTTCAGAAAGGTACTTGGAAATTGGTCTCTTATTGAGGATAAAAGGATACTATAGAGGGTTAAATACTTTTTTTTTAAGGTTTTTTTTGCAAGGCAAATGGAGTTAAGTAGCTTGCCCAAGGCCATACAGCTAGGTAATTATTAAGTGTCTGAGTCTCGATTTGAACCCAGGTACTCCTGACTCCAGGGCAGGTGCTTCTATCCACTGTGCCACCTAGGCGCCTGGGTTAAATACTTCTAATGAAGGAATACCTGAAGACGGAGCTTCAGGAGTGACCTGGAAGGGGGCAAAACACATTTAATTGAAGGACCAGGAGTAGCTATTTATTGATGGAGTTGTAACACAGGGGAACCACAGGCCCAAGTTAGGGTTTTTCCAGGAAAGGACACGCATTCCTTCTTCTGGGGCAAAAACAAATGAGATATCTGGTTCTGAAACAGAAACAAAGCACTACTACACAGCACATATTTGTGGAATGGAAAAAAAAAGTAAAAAATCCAAACGCACAGCTTATGATATTGTAAACAGCATAAAAAAAAATGTAAAGCCTGAAGTCATATGGCAATGATGTTTGCAGAGACTAAAAGGCAATTGTAGTATACTATAGTAATTGTAGTATACTATAGTAAGCATATGCTAACTTTATTTAGTTTGCCATGCAATGGAAAGGGGGAAATCTTTTGAATTTATTAATTCAAGTGAACAGTAAACTACAGAGATTAGTAAGAATAGTAATAAAATCTAAAGCAGAGGAAGCTAGATTGCAAGTACATAGAAGTATGGTATACTCCTAAAGATAATTAGTCTTTAATACAAACGAAAGGTACTGCATTTTGATTAGTTGGTGGAAAAGAGTAATCCAATTTATGTGTGATTTTCAAGTGGCAAGGAATACTCTTAACTAGGGAAGGTTCAGTTTAGATCCAACATTTAACTATGGATGGGCCATAGAAATCAGGCAAAAAACCAAGTGTGATGCTCAGGAATAAAGATCAAGATGTTATAGGAAAAGGATGTTCTACTTGGAGATCTTAGGGGTCAAATTTGAAGACATGAATGATGTGCACTCTCAATTATACGGAGTTGATGTTCACAAGACTGAATTATGAAACCAGAATTGAGATGGGGATTGACATCATCTAATAAGCTTGACAACAAGTCATGTGTGAATCCATCCACTTGAACTCATAGGATTCCACATAGAAGTGAGAGTAAAGATTTTATGAGATATACTATTGATCAGGACAGTAGATCCAGGAAACCCATGTACTCCCATCTTTCTACAAGAAATAAATGAAAAAAAAATTCCATTGCTGTCAATTAAAGGGTTAGGACTTAAGGGACTCAAGAATTTAGTGACAAAGGACTATTCATATTTAATCTACATCATAAAGTCTAACAATTAAGTTGGGAAAAGTGAAGTGAATACCTTGGTTTTGTTGTATCCAGTCTCAAAGAACATTTCTGGAATCCTATCTTTGAGTGAGATGAACTCTGATTTATTCCAGAACCTAGCAACATATTGTGATCAACAAGGAGGAACTCAGAATACTTTGGACAGCTATTCAGCTTATACACAATCATGTTATTCATCCTTTGTTTTCTAAGAGGACCAATGATATTGCAGATGTCTTGACTTGTGTGTGAATGGGATTTAATTGAAGTATTTCACAGTCATCCAAATCTAGTGGCAAGCCAAGAAGACTGGCAATAGCTAAGATGAAGTGGATGACTTAGTCACCTTCAATGTCTCCACATTATCTAAGCATTCCACAGTTCAGCTACCTTCAGGGATGTTCTCATCTACCCATTCTCACTGGGGGAAGTCTTCACATGCATAGGTTATATATCCTCCTACCTCACTGATGGATTTGAAGCCTATTGGTTAGTTATCATCAAGCTAGTTCAAGCTGAGCATGTTGTATACAGCTTCTTCTTGGAGCCACAGGTGAGACTTGGATGACAAATGGACATCAAAGATGGATGAGCAGTCCCCAAAAGGGCATGTTAAGCTCTCATACAATCCCAAACAACCCATGTAGAATGATACAGGAAAATAGCAGTAGATGTTAGCAGAAAACACCATCGAAGCACTGTTTTATTAAATTCAGGAATGAATCTGGAGAAATTTTGTTTTGGCGACTCATCAGAACAGAAGAACCAAAAGACCCAAAAGTTATTTGGATGACATAGATGTTCTTGCAGTGAGTGTGGGATGTAACAATATGCAACTTAGAAAATCTACCTAACTCACAAAGATTTCCTGTATGTGATAGATCTGAAACCATCTGAAAAAACTGCACAATAGTATCATCAGGGAATACAACAGTCTGTACATATCAATTGTACCAATGGTATGAAATAAAACAGAGAAGATAGGAAGTGCATAGCTGACCAGATTTTGAAAAAGAGTTTAAGTGGTCCAGTATGTCAAAAATTCAAGATGGGCTGGACTGCTTATAAGGCAGGCAATGATCTTTAAGTTGGATTTACACAAAGTTACTACCAGGTCCAACAGCAAAATAAGACAAAGATAGCTTTTATTGTTTCTGTTTGATTTTATGCTTCAAAGCATCTCAGAAGCATGAATATCTACCTTCTGTCAAGGACATATGGAGAAGGTAGTTGGAGACTATTTAGAAATATTGGTGCACCTCCATTGAATGGGCAATATACCAGTGGGGCTGCAGGAGCAGGCACCCATTGTGATCCCTGTAACTTAATAGAAGCCCTTGTTGTAAGCTGTTCTAAGATCTAATTTACAACTGCAAGTTGGAGTTGTATCCAAGGGGGGGGGGGGGGTTAAGAAATAAAAGTATTTAAAACATTTTTATAGTCATCTATCTTGAAGGCTTATTTTTTCCTTATAAACTGATTATTCATAAAAGGTTACTCTTTTCCTATAATTTTAGAACAAACTTTTCATTTAAGTAGAAATAGGTTTAAGAATATCTTTTAGGATTTTATCATTAGTTTTTCTTTTAAAAAGGTACTTTATTGCATAACTATTAAAATGTTAAAATTTTAAAAATATTGATACAAAGAAATAAGTTAAAGCTAGATGTAATTTTGAAAAATACAGGATAGAAGCACTCATTGAATTTCAAGAAAATACTATATATTTTTAAATATTTATTATATGCTTTAAGTTACACTCATCTGAAAACTACAAGCAGACAATCTGAGAATATTATATTCCGATTACATCCAAGAACAAAGATGATTAACATTTTTTACTTTAACATCATTTTATGTATAGTTTACAGTTGATGAAAAAAAGATCAAAGTTACATTAGCTTTTTTTTAAACATGGAAAAATCAGTAAGGAAACTGGATTATCAAAGACACAGCATTACCAATATAAGAGTAAAAATGACTTCTAAATATTTTCAATTTTTAACAACTTACAATTCAATGTTTTTTTAAAAAAGTAATAAATTATGTCAATATTACAGGGTCACTGTCAGGGTGAAAATATACATATTTAAAAGTAAAATATATTAGGAAAATGCTTTGGGTTCGTTTCATCTGTTTTAATATTGGCGTACCCCATATCACAGAGAGTAAAAGTACACTTCATCAAATTTGTTTCACTGAGCTGGACATTAAACCAGACTTTTTCATAAATTTCAACAGAAGCACAGTAATACCATCATGAGTAAAGTTAAATACATTAATTTAAGTGTGTTGATTCTTCTATCAAATAAGCATCCCCATTCCCTAATGAATTTTGGATATTCCTTTAAAAGTACAAACCCAAAAAGCTCTATTTCTTCAAGGAAAATAATGGGGTCTTCAGTGATTTAAGGGTTTGGAATTCACTTTTTTAAAACCAATGTAAAAATAATAACTCTCTCTCTAAAGTCACCTAATACTTTTGCTCATGGATTCCCCACAATAATTCTCAATATAATATTGAAATTCTTAATAATACTATATAAGCTTCAAGTTCCAATCTAAGAAGTTATCTTGAAGTGATCCATCTAAGAAAGGTTCAACGACATCTTCACTATTTTTTTTTAATAACACTGAGTTATATTTATAGACTAAAAAATTACTTAGTTTTAATTTACATTCTCAATTACAAGAAAGGTCAATTTATATTAGGCTTTGATCCTTGTTACATAAAGAGGTGAGCTAGCAAAAAAGATTCCATAGCAAAGATAGACTCTTTATTTGAATGTACTCAAACACTGTTTGGTCTCTTGATTCCAGATTATGAGCATTAAAAGCTCTGTGTGGGTGGTTAGTAAGAACATGAAAACCACAATAAGACTTGTATATAACCTTGAAATCCACTAATTTCCTTGTCTTTAATTATTCATTTGGCTACAGGAAAATGGGGTAGAAAAAATCTATTTTTATAGGCTCTTCTGTAAAGCAGAGTTTCTGCCTTTTGTTATCCCCCCAAATAATCAGGAATATTGCATATAATGAAAATTTTCTATTAACTTTTTAATTAGCATAGGGGATATTTCAAGTTAAGAATTTGAATAATCCTACTCTGCTGTATGTTTGATCTAGCTCAGTCATAAGTTTTATGAAAGCAGGAAACTCCATCTTTAACTCCTGTTACATTTCCCTATGGAGACTGACACAGTGCTATACTTATGGAAAATGCTTAAATTCTGTTTCACTGAATGAATCAGAGTTTGATACTGTCTCAGAAACTCTCCTCTAGCACTCTAAAAACTGAGTTTCATATAACTGGACCAATTTGAATTTTGGAATTCTCCAAGTAGAAAGGCAGGAATAATGACTTACAAAACTCTTAACTTCATTTCTCCACACACGCACTCCTTTTCCCCCTTTCCAATATGCAAAACCAAAATATATCACTAAATATCACTAAATACTAGACTACCTTTTGTTTAGACTGGGCAAATACAATCTTTCTATTTCAGTCAAAGGTAGCAGGTAGTTCAAAATTCATCAGCCAAAAATCAGTTCTGTGATTCAGAAAATGATTAAAGTCCAGTTTACACTTCAAGATTAATTTGATAGACCTTTTAATGGAGCAAGTAAAATATCTGTTTCAAGATTATATAATTAAAAAAGGTGCCAAAGTTGATTACATATATAACATGCTGCCCAAAGACAGAATGCTTTTAGACAAGTTTTTACTTTTCCTTCCAGACCAGAAGGAAGGGGTAGGAAAATAATTCAAATAATGTATATTTTTAAGTATACCTGACAGTGTCCTTTGAAAAAAAACTAAATATTTGCTGGTAAATATGAATACTTAAAATTTCACTATTTGCAAAATATAACACTTCAACTGTTACAATATATTTTCAGTCTTTTTTACTGAAATATTTCTGTTTTATGAAGCCTTGCATCAAACCCAAATGCACTTAATTTTTTTAAATAAATAAATACTCCATAGACAGTGACTATTTCATTAATAAGTTACACAAAGAATAAATAAATCATGGCACACATGAGTCCAGTCCCTACAATAGTGAATTGTTTCAGGTGTCATATAAATAGCTATATTATATGTTTCACATTCAATTTAAATGCAAAATATCAGGGTTGGAGCACAAAAAACAAAACAAAACCCTTACTTTAATGGACATAAATAAAATGAGAGTTTCCAAAAGCAGATATGGATAACTCTTCTTACCTTTTCTCAAAATGTCTTCCCCATGCAACCATCCCACAATTTCAATGACCAAAAACAAAACAAAACAAAACCTACAAACATTTAAAAGGCAACAGCTTTGGCAAGCTATTAGCTTCTTTCAGAGGCTTTTAATTATTTGGTGGAAAGTAAATAAGTTAAAATAAGAATTCTCCCTCTTTTGGCTTATTCCTTCTCAAATCTCTTCCCCCTTCCCCTTAATAATGAGAAAGCACTTCTTGAAATGAACACAATTATTTTAACCACAAAACTGCTTGGTTTTAAAAGTATCAATTATATGATTAAACTAACACACACAAACTAGGATGGGGTCCTAGAGGTGGTTACACGCAGAGCTAAACTTGCAAGAGATCTCATTGCACATGTTGAAACTTTGTGACACAACCCAGCTTTTGAAATATAGTTGGAAGCCAAGCGGTAAAGCCTTTCAGCTCCAAAAGTGTTGAAATGCCCAGGAAGCACCTTCTCTACCACACCACTGTCCACCAATTCTATCAGACGCTCACAGGTTACAATATAATCATTTATTCGGCTATATGGAAGCCAGTCAATCATTGCTCCATCGTAAACAACATCTCCACTGAATAGAATCTTCCGATCTTTGTCGAGTAAGCAAATGCTTCCCCTGGAGTGACCAGGCATGTGCATAACAGTGAGTTGTCTGTCACCAAGGCTGATCACATCCCCTACAAATGAGAACAGATTTTAAAGATAAAAATCTCATTAAAAACTTTGTTACAAAGTTATATGCACAAGGAAATAAAGTTAAATGGTTTGAGAAAGAAAACAATAGGTGAAGAAAAATTAATCTATAGTCTTGTTTCACAAATAAGATTATTCCCCAAGTAAATTTTTAGAGTGAATTAAGTGTTAGTACTTGGTCTGAACTCCTAAATAAGGGTCTGGTGATGGAATGCATATCTTGTTTAAGGCCTTTTAGCTCAGAGATGTTCACTGTCAGATAGATGGGCTGAAAGGGAATGAATTTTTTGGACACAGAAATTATATAAAACCAGAGAAGTTATACTCACTGCATAGGTCATCTCTGTAGTGATATGATAGTTATAAATGGGTTATTCGTATTTTCCCCTCGATCTTTCTAATCTAGCTCTAGTTCCATGATACAGTTAAATCCTTGGATAATTCTCAATCTTCATTTGAGATAGCAACTGATCAAAGAGAATAGTTACAAATTTTTCAGAAGCTTCAACTTCAGGGTTTGGTAATATATGTAAATGAAAACATTTAATGAATTTGTGTAGACATTAGCATAAAAAAGGTTTTAGGGACATGTAATGAAGACCCAGAATATAATATAATATACATTTTAAGAGATGAAAGATTGAAAAAAGGCAACAGTATTTAGTATGAAGTTAAGTGATTGAGGAATAATAGATGAGACTGTCTCCATTTCAAATCAGTAGCAAAAGCTGTTACAATGGAGCTGGGGGTTTCAAGAGAGCCCCAAAGGAGAGAGCTTGAGTAAGTTAGGAAAAGGGATAATTTCCTAGAAATAAAGTACTCAGTAATAGCTAGGGTCCATTTGATAGATTATTTTGCTGTGAGAATTGACAAATTACCCCGAGTCCCTAGCTGTTCAAACTGGGCCCTGTGGGGGAATATTGTTGTTCAGGCATTTTTTTCCTTTTCTTTTTCTGTAGAGTGCTTTGCAAAGCTATTTATTTCATTTTTTAATTGTTTTGAATTTTATAACCCCCCCCAAGGCAGTCTTTACATTATTTCCATGCTAAATACATTGATCAAAATTGAATGTGTTGAGAGAAAAATCATATCCTTAAGGAAAAAAATAAAATATAAGGAGAGAAAATTACATAATACAGAAGATAACTTAAAAAAATTAAATAGTCTTTGGTCTTTGTTAAACTCCACAATTCTTTTTTCAGACATTGATGGTATGCTCCATAGCAAATATTCTAAAATTGTCCCTGATTATTGCAATGATGGAATGAGCAAGTCCATTAAGGTTGATGATCACCCCCAGATTGATGTTAGGGTATACAATGTTCTCCTGGTTCTGTTTGTCTTGCTGAGCATCAGTTCATGCAAATACTTCCAGGCTTCTCTGAATTCCCATACCTCCTAGTTTCTAATAGAGCAACAGTGTTTCATAACATACATATCCCACAATTTGTTCAGCCATTCCCCAGTTGATGGACATTACTCAATTTCCAATTTTTGCAAAGCTTTTTAAGTGCTAGTTGATATTACTATTGCTCTAGTAGACTTTTTTCCCAGATGTTTGGTTTTTTTAAAGATTTTAGAGTTTTACAATTTTTCCCCTAATCTTACTTCCCTCCCCCACCCGGACAGAAGGCAATTTGACAGTCTTTACATTGTTTCCATGTTATACACTGATCTAAATTGAGCCTATGAGAGAGAAATCATGTCCTTAAGGAAGAAACAAAGTATAAGAGATAGCAAGATCAGTTACCAGTTCTTTTGGTAAATTTAAGGTAACAGTCCTTGGTCTTCGTTCAAATTCCACAATTCTTTCTCTGGATACAGATGGTATTATCCGTTGCAGAGAGAGCCCCAAATTGTCCCTGATTGTTGCACTGATGTAATGAGCAAGTCCATCAAAGTAGATCATTGCCCCCATGTTGCTGTTAGGATGTACAATTGTTCAGGCATTTCAATCTTGTCTGACTCTTTATAACCACATTTGGGGTTTATTTGGGCAAAAATGCCGTTTTTTTCTCCAGCTCATTTTACAGATGAGGAAAATGAGACAAACAAGGTTAAGTGATTTACTTAGGAACACAGAGCCAAGAGGTACTGTGCTGTGGGGCTGGATTTGAATTCAGGAAGATAAATCTTCCAGATTTTAGGTCTGGTACTCTATCTACTCAAGGTGACAAGAGTCTAAGTGTCTTGGGGCCAGATTTGAGACCTGGTACTTTAGCCACTGTGCCACCTAGCTGCCCCATGGGGAAATTAACTTTGAATTAATACCTTTTGGATCCTTCAGTAGAAAATCAAATTAAAAAAACACAAATTTCTGAGCCAAGTGGCTGAAACTTGCTTCAGAAGAATATCACATACAGGGACTGGTTAAAGGTTCATGACTAAGTTCTGACCCAATGTCTGAGACAAATGTCTCTTTTCATACTGTTATTATTCTGTTCCTAGAGCTAGGTCTCAAGTTGATGCCAGTGGAAATGGAATGAGACATTCCTCAAATCCTTTGAATAGAATTGTCTTGGAAGACAAGAATACACTGCCTTTGGAAAACTTACAATCAGTCTTATTTTATTTATTTGTTTGTTTATTTATTTATGTGTGTGAAGGGGAGGGAAGAAACTTCTACTAATTTTGATAATTAACTACTCAGTTGTGATCAGCTGATTAAGAAATTCAGGAATGAACTATCCTCAAACAAATATTAACAGCTTAGGATAGGTATTAATTTTCAACTAGGTGCTAAGAATAAATCCTATCCCTTCTTGCAACTGGGTAATTGTGAATTTAGCATGGAAGAAGCACTGTATCTAGCCTAGGTTCAAATCCCAGTTTTATTAATTGCATCTGTGTAACCTTAGACAACTCACAAGCTCTCTGGGACTCATCTACACAATGAGAGGTCAGACCAGAATCATTTTAGCTCTAGGTTTGTGAGTTCATAATTTGATATGTTTTTTAAAGAAGAAAAATTTTAGTTAAATTACAGTAGTACTTTGAACTTAAGGATTGTATTACTTTGGACTTTTCACTGACTTGTATGGGGTTCAGTTTAGTGTTAAGTAGAAATTAAGCAAAATACAAATGATTTAAAGAGTTGTATTTTTGTAGGAAATGTTTATGTTGGTGATATGGCTCTTTCAGTAATCTGTGGTTAGGGAAAGCCTAACATGGTCAGGTATATATGTCCTTTGAAAGATATCTACCAACAATTATCCACTGAATAAGCAAAGTGCTCAGGATGGATCAGTTTATTCTTTTTTTTTATTTTTAGGTTTTTGCTAGGCAAATGGGGTTAAGTGGCTTGCCCAAGGCCACACAGCTAGGTAATTATTAAGTGTCTGAGACCAGATTTGAACCCAGGTACTCCTGACTCCAAGGCCGGTGCTTTATCCACTACGCCACCTAGCCGCCCCCCTGGATCAGTTTATTCTTACAGACTTTGACTTATGGGGCCAAACCTTTTAAGGTCATATTAAGCAATAAATAATACTTCTTTACTCCCACATAATTTTTGCTTCAAAATATGCACACATAATGTCATTTGATATTTACAACAACCCAGTAATGTTCATACCAAGAATAGTATGCATGAGAGTATTATTAGATCAAAAATGCCATACAATATCAGAGCAATGGTTTCCCCACTCTTTTAATTCTTATTATAGATAATGTGGTGAAACTATTTTTACAGTGCTATTTTAAAATCCTGATGAGCTCTATTCAGATGAACTTAAGAGTTGTAGCCTATGATCAACTAGAATTTGTTCTGAAAAGATGAGCCTCTCTGTTCTGGGAATATTTCTTTTAATGTAAGATGTCAAAGATGCCCAAGAAGTTTCAAAGGAAATGTTGTTCATAAAAGAGGTATGGATTAGACTGGAAAGAAGAAAACTGGAACAAATGACCAAAATTAAAAGGCAAAAATGGAAAGGTCATCAAGCTTCTCTAACTGTGGAGAGAGTCTAATGGATTTTCATTTGAGAAATTACTTTTAGACTTTAGAATTCTGATCACTGCAATGAAAAACCACAAAACCAAAAGAATGAAGGTGAAATACACCACTATCTTTCTGACAGAACATAAGATGCAGAAAAATACATGCATTTTTTTTAGACATGGCTATTGTGGGAATTTGTTTTAGGTAAGATATAATTGGATTTTTTTTTATTCACTGGGAGAGAAGGGGAGGGAAAGATTTATATAAAAATAATTATTACTTTAAAAAATATAAAAATAATTTGAAAAAGAAATTGCTTTATTCAGAAAAGTGTAAGGACCATTACAATTAAACTATGAATAATTTTTCTCAATAACATATACTGTTTTTTCAGGATCTCAAATTATCTAGAGCTAAAAGTAACCTAATCTCTCTCTCTCCCATGTTCTTGCAAGAAACTACTAAAAAGATGAAATATCAAACTACTCTTCTTACTATTGGAGAAGCAAAAAATAAAAATAAAAAATCAGTTAGAGGAGTGGTAAAGGAAAAGCCATCTGTTTATTAAGTTTTATCAGGCTAACAGGGCACATCCCTGGGGAGGTTTTGACTCAAGAGTAAAAGGAATCTAAATCTACTTAAATAGCGGTTGAAAAGCAATGCTATAAAAATTGTTTGTATTAGTTTTTAGTATAAGTAATAACTTACTCTTTAATAACTTACTTCATTTTTGTATTTATTCTTAATTATTTTAATAAAGAGTGATGGGGGAGAAGACAGAAAAGACAAAAGACAGAAAAATTCCCTCAATTTCATTTTTAACCAAATGGGATGCAATCCAGGAACCTCTTGATCAAAGGGTAGAGAAGCATATTCTAATTAATGGCCAAGTATTTAACATGAAAGATAACTCGAGTGCAGAATTTTCAAAAACATTTGTTCAAAATACCAAACGTACCAAAATACTTATGATTAAATGGAAGTTGTTCTCCATGACAATAAATTCAAAGAATGGATTCCAAACTGCTCCATTTTCCAACTGCAAAATTAAAGTCTCATGATTTTTGTCTTTCCAGGCAAAAAAAGTTTTTAAGCTGATCATGGAAGAAGCATCATTCTGTTTTCATTTTGATTGTTCTTTGAACAAGGACTTCATAAGTTAATATATTTTTTTTGAGTTTCAGAGCTCCAACTGAGCCAAATACAAACCAAGCAACTGACAGTTTTGACCTAGTTCTTATCTAGTCCAACCTTTTACCCAATGCATTAGTCTTCTACATGACTCACAAGCCCCAAACTCTGCCTCAATACTGTTTATAATGCAAAACTTGCTACTTCATTAGACAGGCAATTTCATTTTTGAATTAATAGAAATTTCATCTTGACAATGGGTAAAAATTAGCCTTCCAATCATTGACCCTAACTAACTCTTGCCCTCTGAAGTCCTACAGAATAAGTCTCATCTTTCTTATACCTGACAGTCTTTTGAATACACTTATCCAACATCCCCTAAGTTTTTTTTCCTAGGATAACTCCCCTTCTTTACTCCTTATAGATAACCTTTACATGACATAGTTTTGAGTTCCCTCATGGACCTCTGGACTCACTCCATCTGACTAGTACCCTTTCTAAAATATCACACTCAAAACAGAACACAATATTCTAAATATGGCTTGGTGAAAGCTGGGTACAGTGAGTACAGATTATCCCTCTGCACCTGGACAGTGATGCCTCTTTTTTGTAGATACTCCTTGGGCATGTTTAAAACACTATAGATTTTCCATTAGGATACAGCATTACCAGGTAGTCTACTTCTGGCCTTGTATTAGAAGCATTGGGCTATCTATAGAACACTGGAGGTTACTGAAATTCTACCCCAAACTGTTCTTAACTAGGTAGCAAAGTCAGCCTGATAGAATTATTTGGGTTCAATAACTTCAAGTAATTACTTTGTAAAATAATAATACTCATCTTCATGTCACAAACACACAGAATGTAAATAAAACTATAAGTGAAATTCATGAAAATAGTATTAATATATATATTTAAAAAAGGGAATTATTTTTCTATTAATGATAAATGTGATTTACTACTTTCTCCTGTGTCCCTCAGTGTATAATTTACTAGCTGTAGGATAACAATCCAACAACTGTTGGACACTGGGAAAGTAACTACCCTGAAGTGGATACAATTTATTTTTTTTTGCCTTTCTAGCACTAAGTTCTAGGGGGAGAGAAAAGGTATATTACTCCACATCACTGTTTTTAAAGTTTGGCTATTTCCAGATCTTCTAGTTACTTTGCCAGTAAAATTAATCCGAAACGTTTTTGAGACAGGAAATGAACATTTGTAGATAAGGAAGAAAATTGATATTACTTAAAGAGGTGAAATTTACAGTTCCTGATGTGTTAGTAGAAACTGTTGTTTTCGATTTTTCAAGTGTTTTGTAAATACTACGCCTTTTTTTCCCACACCTTAAAACTTAAAAAACTAGTCATGAAAAATGAACTTGAAAAATGCCTAGTTCTCCAAAATTCTGTGAATATCTTTTCTAAAAGCTACTCTTTATATCATTAAAAAAAATTAAAAATTTGTAGACAGCTATAACTGCTTAAAAATACTACTTTTTAAAAACTATCTGATTTTATAAAACATCTGCAATAATTACAATACTTGTTAACAGTAAATTTAAGTTTGTTTCCTTGTTTTCACTGTCATATAAAGACCATTTCTAGTCAATTCTAGTACAAAGTTAAGTCAAAAGACAAGTCAAGAGAACCACTTGCTCTCATGGTGCTCAATCCAATGGAGTAGACAATATATAAACTATTATGTATAAGTAAAAAATATACAGGATAAATTGGAAATTATCAACAGTCGGAAGGCACTAGTATTAAAGGAGGATGGGGAAAGGCAACCTGTAGAAGATGGAATTTAGCTAGGACCTGAAGGAAGCCAGTAGGCAGTGATAAGGGAGAGCATTCTAGCCCAGAGGGACAGTCAAGGAAAATATCTACAATTTGGAGATGGAAACAGCAAGGAGGTCACTGTCACTGGATTGCAGAATCATGGGGGGGGAGGGAAGGAGAGAGGTAGAAGAAGATAGATGTAATGTGAAGGAAGACTGGAAAGGTCTTATTAATATTTGCAGAACTGACTTCAAGATGTTTGACTTACTCAGCACTCATATCTTCATCCATCAGCAGGTCCATTTACTGTTGAGAAATGGATGTTTTAGCAGAAATGTAGAAATTGTTCTTAATCTACAAGAATTTAATCTTACAAGGGTGTATAAGACAGGAAGGCTGAAATATTCCAAACTCTTTTTGAAAAGTGATGACATGGTACCCTGTAAAATTTTATAAATCACACACAAAATATGGCAAGTACCCTTAAAAAGATAGCACTAGAAAGGGGATAGGTCTTTTTAAAAGAAGGCAGTAAATATTAATTCAGCAAGTGAGACTTGAGATGGTTGCTATAGAAACAACTGAATGCAAAATTCATTTTTTACAATTCCATTAGTTAAATTATTAATCAGAGGGAGTCATTAGTTAGTTAGAACTTCCATTCAAAGGAAGACAACAAAGCAGGTGGAGTCTTAGGTGGCTGGAAAACTGATAATGAAGGAAAAAAATATCCTTGAAAAAGCTTCTTAGAAAAATATTGCTAGAATGAAAATGGTTTTTTACTCCTGCTTCACCATTTATCAAGAAGTGACACAATAAAGTAAAAGGTACACAGCAGGGACTTTCCAGATGAACAGAGAGAATGTTAGGGAAGCCAATTTAAGGCTGCCCCACCTCCTATAAACTTCTCATTTTGAAGTCATGATGAAGAGAAGGTTCCAGAACCACATTCAAATGTTGAAGGCAGGTTAAGAATTAGCAGACTGCTCTATCTCATTTGCATTTTTTTGGTAAAGACTATTTGCTTTAAGTAGTGAACAGAATTGGCACTATTTAAATTGTTTTTCCTTTTTGTCTAGTGGAATTGTAGAGTTGAATGGGGACAGATTAAATGTTCATTTGATGACTACTCTATCGGCTTTCTATTCTCACAATTAAAGGCTTCTTTGAGTCCACAAGAAAGGCAAAAATCTCTTTGAAAATAAATGTATAAATAGTTTCCAATCATTGTTCTCTAGAATGATTCCCTAAAACTATATGATGGAATTGATATTGCCACGAACTGAGTTGATGGTGGGAGAGATTTTCAGAAAAAAATCTTTGGCTTTAAGGACCCTCAATTTGATGTAAGGCACTAAGTAGTTTTTTATTTAAAAGTGCTTTTGGGGGTAAAAGCACCACTTGTACAAAAATATTCATAGCAGCCCTGTTTGTGGTGGCACAGAATTGTAAATGAAGTGAATGTCCTTCAATTGGGATTTCGCTTAACCAACTGTGGTATATGTATGTCATGGAACACTACTGGATCTATTAGAAACCAAGAGGGATGGAAAGTCAGGAAAGCATGGAAGGATTTGCATGAACTGATGCTGAGGGAGATGAACAGAACCAGAAAAACAATGTACCCTAACAGCAACATGGGGGTGATGATCAACCTTGATGGACTGGCTCATTCCATCAGTGCAACAATCAGGGACAATTTGTGGCTGTCTGCAATGGAGAATACCATCTGTATCCAGAGAAAGAACTGTGGAGTTTGAACAAAGACCAAAGACTATTGCCTTTAATTTCAGAAAAAAAAAAAAAATCAGAACCATCATCTCATTGTATAATTTTGCTATTTCTTATCCTTTACTTTTCTTCCTTAAGGATATGATTTCTCTCTCATCATATTCAACTTAGATCAATGTATATCATGGGAACAATGTAAAGACTAAGACTGCCTTCTGTGGGACGTGGGGGGGGAGGGAAGCAAGAATAAGGGAAAAATTGTAAAACTCTAAATAAAATCTTAAAATAAAAAAAAGTGCTTTTGGGACAAAGAGTTTTTCTTATAACTAAACTAGGGGTGAAAAGAGGAGATTATCTGTTTGAGCTGTAAGAAATAATTTAGCTCTATGAATAGGGAAAAATTCATGATCAAATTAGAGATAAAGAGACAAGATAAAATTTCAAGTAATTAAAATTATTTGAAATTATAAAGATTTTGCACAAACAAAACCAATGCAGTCAAATTTATAAGAGAAACTGATAAATGGACAAGTTTTTTTTTTTTAGGTTTTTGCAAGGCAGTTGGGGTTAAGTGGCTTGCCCAAGGCCATACAGCTAGGTAATTATTAAGTGTCTGAGACCCGATTTGACTCCTCCAGGGCAGGTGCTTTATCCACTGTGCCACTTTAGCTGCCCTGACAAAAGATAATCGCAGTAAGTTTCTCTGATAAAGACTTTGCTTCTAAGATATATACAGAAAATTGGCTTAAATTTATAAGAGCTATTCCCCAATTCATAAATGGGGGAAGGAAGACATCCAAGTTATCAATATCAATAAAAACCCCCTCTACATTAAAATAATTAGAAAAATTCAATTTAAAGTTTGAGATTTCATCTCATTCCCATACTATTGACAAAGTTGACAAAAAGTTAAATGACAGAAACTAGAGTTTATGAGCCCTAAATCCTTAACCTGTGTATGTATTTTAGTCCATCAAAACCACTAGATTCTATATCCCCAAAGAGATTAGAGGAAGGAAAAAAATATGAACAAAAGTATGTCATCAACTCTTTTTTTGGTAGCAAGAGATTGGAAAGTGAGGGAATACTCATTAATTGGGGAATGGTTAACAAAGTTATTGTAAATGTATACTATTATGCTATAAATAAAGATGGAAGGAAGGTTTCAGAGAAACATGAAGACTTGTATGAATTGATTTTGAGGAAACTAACCAGAACCGGAACAATTTATACAAAAACAGCAAAATCATGACAAAGACTTAGGAATTCTTATTAACAAAAATGACCACTACAATTTAAGGGAACTCAAGATGAAACGTGTGATAGACATATTTTTGAGACCTTTTTTGAGGACAGTCAATTTGGGAATTTGTTTTACTTGACTTACATATCAGTAACAGGATTATTTTTCCCCTCCTAAATTTTAGGGGGAGGGAAGCTGGCAGGGAGGAAATGTGTATCTAAAAACAAAATAAAATTTCATTCAAAAATAGTGCAAGAGGGAGTGACTAGTGTACTAGCCCCAGAGAAGGGAGAACCAGAGTTCAAATTTGACATCAGACACTTAATAATTACGTAGCTGTGTGGCCTTGGGCAAGCCACTTAACCTCATTGCCTCGCAAAAGAAAAAAATAGTGCAAGTCTGGAGGATCTGGGTTCAAATGTGCCTTTAGACAGACTCTGGACAAGTCATTCAGACTGCCTTAAAATAACAAGTGTCTGACCAAGGATCGGAAAATGGCTGGAGAAATTGTGAAATTGTGGCATAATGAATGTAATGCAATATTGCTTTGGTAGAGCTGTTAAAGGGAGAAACGTCAAAGCATTCCTCGGACAAATGTGAAGCTGCACCTGTAAGGAAGTCACTCAATCTTTCAAAGTTCTGGATAAACTGGAAAAAAAAAAACACCTAAGTTTTACAAAAAAAAAAAAAGAAGCAGAGCCTCAGATGAGGTAGAGTGAATTTTACCCAAATGAAATCACAGTCCCCTCATCATGAGATTCTTACTCGTCTAGATGCACAAACAAGGTTTTTGCGGCTGGATCCCCCTTGACAGTCAAATGACCCTTTCTGGAAAGGCGTAAAATGTGTAAGATTACAGAACAAATCCATGACATTGACATAAAAATATGGTTTTCTCCCATCTTAAGAATCTCCGAATGGAAGTCGCCTTAGACGGCAGCTGGAATGTAAAAACCTGGCAGCCGGGGAGTCGGGGCCGGCGCCTTCCCCCTCGGGGCCGGCGCCTTCCCCCTCGGGGCCGGTGCCTTCCCGGCGCCTTCCCGCGGGCCTCGGGTCGGCGGGTCCGGCTTCGCCGGGGCAGAGGAGGCGCGGGGAGGCGCGGCCGCCGGCTACCGGGGAGGGAAAAGGCGCGCGCCTTCCGGCTCGGCCGGCCCCCGGGACAAAAATACGAATTCGTGGCTTTCCGACGCATTGGGAGCGGGAGCGCGCGGGTGGGCCCGAGGCCCCGCCGGGCACCCGCGGGCGGGTCTGCAGGCCCCCGCCCGCCGCGCCGCGCCCCGCCGCTTACCCTCCTGCAGGATGTGGGTGGGCTGCACCGCCTGCACGCGGAACTGGCGCGCGTTCCAGCCGGGGCTGGGGGCCCGCACCACCTCGCTCTCCGACAGCCAGGTGGCCGTCTCGAAGTTGTCCCCGCGGGCCAGCGCGTCCGCCTCGGCGCGGTGCACCGCCACCCGGTCGAACTGGTAGAGGCCGCCGGCGTGGTCGAAGTGGACGTGGGTGGCCACGGCCAGCAGCGGCCGGCGCGCCGGCTCCTCCGCCCGGTCCGGGTCCTGCAGCAGGCCGGCCGAGTACAGGTACTCGGGCAGGCTGCGCAGCCCCAGGCCGGTGTCGATCACCACGTCCTGCTCCGTGCCGCGCACCAGCCAGATGTTGGCGCGGTTGCCGGACTCGAAAAAGCGCTCCTGGATCCAGAAGACGCCGTCGCCCAGGGACTTGTGCGCGTACCACTCCAGGGCCGACATGGCGGGGCCGGGCGGGCGCGAGGCGGCTGCGGACACGCTCCACGCAGACAGCTGCGGCTCCCGCGGCCCGAGGACGGCGGCTCGGCCGGGGGCTCGCTCCGGGGGGCGGGGCGGGGGCGGGGCTCGGCGCCGCCGCAGTGGGCTCGGCGCTGCCGGCGGAAGGCGCCGCGTCCTCCGCCCCGCCCCGCCCCGCCCCGCCCCCCGGGCCGCCGCGACGCCGGGAGCGCGCGGGCCGCAGAGCCGCGCGTGCCCGAGGCCCGGCCCGGAAAGGGCGGGGCGGGGCCTCGGCCGGCCGCCGGCGGAATGCCGTTCCGGACGGGCGCGGAGCGGAGGCGGCCCCGGGCACCCCGCCGGCCTCCCGCGGCTCCGCGTGAGTGAGGGCACCCGCAGGACAGGTAGGCGACGGCGACCGCGCGCGGAGGGCCCCTCCGGCCGCGGCCCGGGAGCTGCGAGGGCGCTGCCCCGCGGGCACCGCGGGCACCGCCGCCCGCCCTGACGGCTCCCGGCCATTGCGGCAGGCTCGCGGCCGCGCCCCTTACCTGCCGCCGCACTCCCGAACCAGGCGACAGCCGCTTTCTGCACCTTTTCGCACGCTTGAAAGGAAGGCGAGGCAGGTAAGGGGGCTGGGGGCTGGAGGAGGCCGAGCGGGTCCGAGGGGGATGCCCTGGGCAGCCTGGCAGGGTGGGCGTGCCCATCGGCCCCCTGCAGGACTTCCCTGCCCAGGCTTACCTTCCCCCACCCACGTGCCGACCACACGCCGCATCCCGAAGCTTCCCCGGATTGCGCCTCACCACTCTTTTTTTTTTTTAATTTACTTTTTATTCTCATTTTGTACAAATGTTTTTTTTTACATTAATAAAATATTCCTGTTTACAAGTAAACAAAATACCCCTTCTCCCCCTGCCTCAGCGCTCTTTAGGCCCTTCCCAGATTGACTTTCTTTTTTTTTCTTTTTTCTTTTCTTTTGTTTTTTGCAAGGCAAATGGAGTTAAGTGGCTTGCCCAAGGTCACACAGCTAGGTCATTATTAAGTGTCTGAGACCGGATTTGAACCCAGGTACTCCTGACTCCAGAGCCGGTGCTCTATCCACTGGGCCACCTAGCCACCCCATAAAATTGAGTTTCTTGAAGTCTGCAATGTGAAGTCCTAAGAGAAAATTGGACAAGCTGTATTTTATGGAGGCAAATACTAACATGCCTGTCTTTGAGGAAGAAGTTATTAGGCCATAAACTGCCTAGGATGACTTTGGTCATGATTTAGGTTGTTTTTTTTTTAAGGTTTTTGCAAGGCAAATAGGGTTAAGTGGCTTGCCCAAGGCCGCACAGCTGGGTCATTATTAACTGTCTTGAAGCCGTGTTTTAACTCAGGTCCTCCTGACTCCAGAGCCGGTGCTCTATCCACTGGGCCACCTAGCCACCCCATAAGATTGAGTTTCTTGAAGTCTGCAATGTGAAGTCCTAAGAGAAAATTGGACAAGCTGTATTTTATGGAGGCAAATACTAACATGCCTGTCTTTGAGGAAGAAGTTATTAGGCCATAAACTGCTTAGGATGACTTTGGTCATGATTTATGGTTTTTTTTTTTATTTTTTAGGTTTTTGCAAGGCAAATGGGGTTAAGTAGCTTGCCCAAGGCCACACAGCTGGGTCATTATTAAGTGTCTGAGTCCGGATTTGAACTCAGGTCCTCTTGACTCCAGGGCCAGTGCTCTATCCACTGCACCACCCAGCTGCCCCATGATTTAGTTTTTAACAGGAGATTTTGTATTCACTTTGATCATTAAAATGACAGATCAAATCAGCATGCATTTATTAAGCACCCTACTGTATGCTTGCTCTGTGCCAAATGAATACAAAGGAAGTAAAAAATCCAGGTCCTGCTCTTCAAATTTCACACTCTGATGGAGAATGTAATAGGGCATTCGAATGTTGTGAGATGATGGTCTTGATTTTTTTTCAGTGAATATGAGGCTAGGTTCTCAGGGGATAGGAGACTTACAGGCTTAAAGAAGGATGAAGGGGGCAGTTCAGTGGCATAGTGGATAGAGCATGGTCCCTGGAGTCAAGAGGACCTGAGTTCAAATCCGGACTCAGACACTTAATAATGACCCAGCTGTGTGACCTTGGGCAAGCCACTTAACCCCATTTGCCTTGGGAAAACTTAAAAAAAAAAGGCTGAAAAAATTTAGAAAAAGTCACTGTAGTTAGTGGAATACTGAATGGGTTAAGGAACTGGGCCTTCTTTTTTGATCTGCTTGATATATAATAGGTTACTAATATCAGGCAACCAATAAGTCTTTATTAAGCCCCAGTAAGGAGCCAGACACTGTGCTAAGTACTAGAAATGCTAAGTACTGGAGAAACAAACTGAAGCTGAGAATCCTTGCCCTCTAGAAGCTTATAATCTAATGGAGGAGAGATGCAAAGATAAATAAAGTAAGCATATAGTACAGTAAGAGGTCGTTAAGGAGAAAGGCTGTAGAATTAAGAAAGATCATGAAGACTTCTAGTAAAAGTTGATTCTAGTTGGAACTTAAAATAAGTTAGCAAGGTTAGTAGTGGGAGCTAGAGGGATAGAGATATTAGGGATGGTGAGAAAAAGTGCCCAAAGCCAAGAAATAGACTATTTTGTTCATGGAACAGCCAGTAGGTCAGTGTTACTGGATCAAAAATATGTATTAGGGAGTAAGTTTATAAGAAGATTAGAAATGTAGGAGGGATTGATTAGTTTATGAAGGCTTTGAGTACCAAACAGTATGTTGTATTTGATTCCCAGAGGCAAGGTAGGGACTTCAGGAAACTTTAGGAAAATCACTTTAGTGTCTGAATGGATTGTAGTAGAAGAAACATCAGGCAGGAAGACAGGCAGACTCAACAGCTTACTATTAAAATGGTCCAGACCTGAGGTGATGAGAGCCTGTGCTAGAGTGGTAGCAATGTCATTTTTTTTTTTTTAGGTTTTTGCAAGGCAAATGAGGTTAAGTGGCTTACCCCAAGGCCACACAGCTGGGTCATTATTAAGTGTCTGAGACCGGATTTGAACCCAGGTATTCCTGACTCCAAGGCCAGTGCTTTATCCACTATGCCACCTAGCCCCCCCTAGCAATGTCATTTTTGAGAAAAGGATGCATTCAAGAGATATTGCAAAGGTAAAATTGACAGGCCTTGGATATATATGAGTGAAGGCAACATCTTCATCCTGAGATTGAGGCATTGAAAAGATGATGTCAACAGTTAGAGGAAAGATGAGGGGGGGGTGGGTGGGAAAGGGTTTAGGGAGAAAGGTAATGAATTCAGTTTTGGACATATTTAATTTAAATTGGACATCCAGTTCTAGATGTCTGAAAGGCTGTAGGAGATTAGAGGAGAGGTCAACCAAGAACTTGGGTCAGGATGGGTAGAGGAGAACTCAGGGAATGGTATCCCAAAAACTCAGGTAGAAGAAATAGTAAAGAGGAAAGAGTGATCAAAAGTGTCAAACTGAAGAAAAGTCAAGGAGAACAAAGATTGAGTAAAGGTCACTGGATTTGGCAACTAAGAAATCACTAATAACTTTGGAGAGAACAGTTTTAGTCGGATAAGTTTTAAAGCCAGATTTTCTTTATTTTGAATTTTACAATTTTTCCCCCAATCTTGCTCCCCCCCCCACCAAGGCAGTCTGTTAGTCTTTACATTGTTTCCATGGTATGCATTGATCTAAGTTGAATGTGATGAGAGAGAAATCATATCCTTAAGGAAGAAACATAAAGTATGAGATATAATATAGCAGAATTACATAATAAGCTAACTTTTTTTAAAATTAAAGGTAATAGTCTTTAGTCTTCAAACTCCACAATTCTTTCTCAGGATACAGATGACATTCTCCATTGCAGATACCCCAAAATTGTACCTCATTGTTGTCCTGTTGGTATGAGCAAGTCCATCAAGTTTGATCATCACTCCTATGTTGCTGTTAGGGTGTACAGTGTTCTTCTGGTTCTGCTCATCTCCCTCAGCATCAGTTCATGCAAATCCTTTCAGGCTTCCCTGAATTCCCATCCCTCTTCGTTTCTAATTGAACAATAGTGCTCCAGCACATACATATACCACAGTTTATTAAGCCATTCTCCAACTGATGGACATTGAATTCCATTGCTTTTAAGAAGCAATGAGTAATAGTGGAAACCTGATCAAAATCAGGCAGATTTAAGTTCAAGTTTTGATACATACTGACTCTGATGTACAAACAAGTACAGACAAGTCATCTCAAGTGCGTTTGACAAGTCTCAAGCAGTAACTTGCAGAGAAAGTGCCAACTAGCATTAGTGAAGGGAATTTCTTGGCATTCCCTTTGGTTTAAGAGGGGCTAGAGGGGAGTGGGGTAGAGGAAAAGGGATCCACCTAAGAGAAAGTTTGAACTAGAGAGTACACCTCTTATTCAAGAAATAGTGAGTAGGCTGAAATACTGGGAAGTTGGAGAATTAACAGGTTGAAAAGGAGGGGTTCAGAATGCAAGAGATAAATCAGTGATCTCAAGACTGAAAGGATGGCTTAGTATATTAAGGGCTACTATTATCCAAATGTTGTCATCTGATAATTGGAGGAATTAGATAGTTTGAAGAAATGGAAAAGAGATTAAAAGTACAGTTGGAAGAATCTTTAGGATGTCAACATATTGGATGTGGAGGACAAAAAGTTTAAGGTTTTGGTTCTAGGTGATTGAGAGGCAGTGATGGACCTGGATTTTATAGGAAAGACAAAGGAGAAGAATAAGAAAAACTGATAAAAGAAGGAAGGCAGCAACTATGAGTAGACTATTCCTTTTTTCACACCTAAATAGGAAGTTTTCTAGTTTCTTTTCCTGCCACTTAAAGCTAGTTATAACCTTTTTCTGAGTCTGAAAATGTAGACTTTGGAAAGTGGGAAATCATTGAATATTATTGAAGATGCAACTATTTTAGGAAGATTAATCTGGCAACAATTTACAGAGTGGTTTGTAGGTGACCTGGGGGACTAGTTATGAACCTGAAACAGTCCTAGCTTTGAAGTAATGAGGCCCTGAGTTAGAACAAAAAGGAGAAAATAAGAGAAAGATTTTAAAAGAAGAATTCAGTAAGTGTAGTGTTTAGTCAGTGAACATTTATTAAGTACTCGCTCTCAATCTAAATGAGGTGATGCAAATAAATGTGTACAAACTAGTTATATACAGGATAAATAGGAATTAATTAAAAGTGGGAGGATGTTAGAATTAAGAGGGTTGGGAAAGACATCCCGTAGAATTTGGAATTTTATCTGGGACATAAAACCAGCCAGTATGTAGGTGGAGATAAGGAGGGACAGCATTCCAGATATGGGGGACAGCTGGAGAAAACGCCCCCAGTCAAGTGATGCAGTATCTTGTTTGTGGAATAGGGTGGAGGTCAGTGTCACTGGATCCAAGAGTAAGTATATGGTGAAGTGTGTGGTATGAGAACACTGGAAGGGTAGGAAAGGTCGAGGTTAGGAAGAGCTTTGAACTTCAAACAGGATTTTGTATCTGGCAACAGATTTAATAGTCAGGGTGGTAAATACTGAGGAGTCCAAGATGACTCCTAGGTTGTGAGTGAGGTATTGAGATGATGTTGTTGGCCTCTACAATAACAGGAAAGTTTGGAGAAAAAGTTAGGAGAAAAGATTTTGATTGATGGGTTTTGAACATGTTTAGTTTTAAAATGTTTATAGATAACTATCCAGTTCAAGATGTCTAAAAGGCAAGTGGAGATGAGAGATTGGAGGACAGCAAAGAAATTAGGGCAGGATTTGAAAGTCATCAGCATAGAGATGGTAATTATATATGTGAGAGCTAATGTGTACAAGTAGTAGGGAGGAAGAAGAGAAGATGGTCCAGCCTTATAGGACCTTATGAGATACCTATAATTAGGGGGCATGATCTCAAAGAGGATCAAGCAAAGGAGATAGAGGAGCAGTAGTCAGGTAGAGGAGAACCAGGAGATTGATGTTCTGAAAAAACTAGAAAGAAGAGAATATCAAGGAGGAGAGAATGATCAATAATGTCAAAGACTATTGAGAGGTTGAGGAAAATAAGAAATGAGATTGAGATGAAAGAAAAAAGTCAGAGACAATTTAGAGAGTTTGAATCTGGATTATTCCTTAGAGACACAATGAAATCAGAATCTTAGATTGAACCTCTCATCTCATCCAAGCCCTTCATTTTACTGATAAAGAAAATTGACCTTCTGAAAACTGAAATGACTTGTCATTTAAATTTTAGTTTTCTGACAGAGAGGATAATTCAAGGATAACTGTTTGGAAAAAAGATGATTATTTTAGTTGGGATATATATAGATATAGATATAGATATATAGTATTTAGACTTGTAAGTACATTAGAATGTGAACTCCTCTTCACACATACCCACAACTTCATTGGCTAAGGTATACAACTGAAAATTGTTTAGACCTGGAGATAGGGATTTGCTATCATTTATTTAAAGCTTGAGGTTATCTATTCCAACTTCCTTCTTTTACTGATGAAGAAATTGAGTCCAGGAGAGAGAAAGTTATTTTCTCTAGGTAAAATAGGTAAAAGGCAGGATTCAATTTCTCCTCTGGAGCCATCTGGGTCCAGTGGCCAGATATGAATCAGGAGATGGCCCTGGATGTGAGACAATCAGGATTAAGTGACTTGCCTAAGGTCACATAGCTAGTATAAGTCAAATATCTGAGGCTGGATTTGAATTTCTGTCCTCCTGACTACCAGGCCAGTGCTCTATCTACTGTGCCATCTAGCTGCCCCTGAGGACCTCATGCCTGGAATAGACTTGATCTTCATTTTTTAGCTTCCCAGTAACTCCCTATTTTTGCACACATTTCTCCTTCTTTGCCCCCTCCCCCAATTTCTCCAGGACAATATAAATTCTTTGGAAAAAGTGATAATTTTATGCTTTGTGAACTGTGGGTTCTTTAAAAAAAGGTCGTTGGAATTGAAACCAGAAGGCTATGAAGGTTGTGCTTCTGATTGATCAGGAAGAATGAGGATTTGAGTTAAGATTCTAGGATTAGGCCCATCAGAGGTTATCTCTGACCTTTAAGAACAAGTTTTTTTTTTTTTGAAAGGTTTTGGTATTAAAATCAGATTGCAGTGACTAGTTCCAATGGAGGGGATAACTCCTTTGAGAAATTTGGCAATAAAAGGAAGGGCTTTAGCTCTTAGGGTAGGCATTCAAGCATAAGTTGTTGTTGGGGTTTGTTTTTTTTTTTTGTATGTTTGCTTTACTACTAGATTAGGAGAAATTCCCAGAAGTAGACAAAAGAGTAATATTTACTAGGGGAGAATAATTGAGGATTAGGGTCTCTACTGGAAGGTATGGGAGAGGTAGCACATATGGGGAGGCTTAATGATTGAACGAGGGGAGGAAACTTCTTTCTCTGAACCTGGAGGAAATTTTTTAGTGTTTTGAAGCTAAAATAGGAATTTATACAAAGTAGAAATAGGGCACTGGGGGTTTTTTATTTAAGAATCTGAAATTAAGACCAATTTATCCCTTATCTATTTTGTTTTAGGTTTTTTATTTTTTTTTTTTGCAAGGCAAACTGGGTTAAGTGGCTTGCCCAAGGCTACACAGCTAGGTAATTATTAAGTGTCTGAGGCTGGATTTGAACTCAGGTACTCCTGACTCCAGGGCCAGTACTTTATCCACTATGCCACCTAGCTGCCCCTCTATTTTGTTTTGTACAAAGGTTGGGAGTATACTGTCTTCCTCCTTAGATTGTAAGCTCCTTGTGTGTAGACTGTCTTTTTGCCTAGTCAGTGCTCCTTGAACTTGACTTGTTTTCTGATTTGTAAATGACATGCTAATTGTAAGTGATTCTTTTATTAAACAAGTCAGATAAACATTTTTTCAGATTTTAAAGTTATTTTATATCACATATATAGTATTTGAAAATAATAAAATAATTTCTCTGAGAAGATTGCTTAATTCTGAGTTTTTACAAATTTTACAAATTTCCCACTGAGTCTTAACTGTTAATTTCTTATCTCATTCTTTTAGGACAAGCATGATTGTTGCAATTTTGTAGTATTTAGTTTTCAATTGTTTTGTTGTTTTTTTCTCTTTAAATATTTAGAACACTTGTGTGTATGATTTTCCTGCTCCTGCCTTCCTCTGTCTACATCTATACTTGTTCTTTCATACTTATCCATATTTATCATATATATATATATATACACATATATATTTATCATATATATATATATACATATATAGCTTTTTTACATCTTAGTAATATATAACTGTCTTATACCATAAGTTGTTTAACCATTTCTTAATTATAAACATATCACTTCTTCGGTCTGTTTTGTTCTTTTTGTTGTGTTGTCAACTCATATCCAACTCACCATGACCCCATTTGAAGTTTTCTTGGCAAAGATACTGGAGTGGTTTACCATTTCCTTCTCCAATGCATGTTGAACATGAGGAACAGGGTTAAGTGACTTGCCCTGGGTCCTCCAGCTCTAGGAAGAGTCTGACACTGAATTTGAATTCATGAATATGAATCTTCCTGATCACTGATTCTAAGCCTTGTGCTCTCTCTATATTCTGCCACCTAGCTAGCTCATTAATCTCTTGGGGCTTGTGTATAGCAGTGGAAATCTATAGATTAAAGAGTAACTATTTTATTCATTTTCTTTGCATAATTCCAAATTGCTTTTCAGAATAGTTTGGATTACTTCATAGCACTAAGTATGCCCAATCTTTCCCCAATCCCTCCAATTTTGAGCTTTGCCATCTTGGTCATTTTTGCTGTTTTGCTATTTGTGACTTGAGAATTCTGGGTTGTTATGTTTTCTTTTATTAGTAATTTGTAGCATTCTTTCATACGATTGTTAATTCTTCTGTTTGAAAACTGTCTAGCCTTGTCAAATGAATGAATGTGTGAAAGGCCATTTATTAAACCTTTACTGTGTACACGACCTTAGGCTTTAAAAGGAAAGGCAGTTAAAGCCAAGAGAGAATTATTTCAATTCAGTTGATCCCTTTGGTTATCCCTTGAATTTTACTTTGTGCATCTACAAAATTTTTCTGAGAAGGAATCCATAGACTTTATTAGATTTTTCACAGAGATCCATGAAACTCTAGTTAAATTCTAATTTCTGCAAGGGTACTTTCAGCTTTTCCTGTAGTTCGTATCAAATAGGAAAATTGAGGGATCACTGAGGTTTATTTCTGATTCTTCCTTGTTTAGTCTGTATTATTGAATTTTTATATTTTTTACCATTATCAAATATTTTTAAATTACCTCTTCATAATAAAATTGGAGTTCTGAAAGGGATATTCCTGCTTTACCTTTCCCTTTTTTCATTATTGTTATTTTTTATATTATATATCCCAACTTTAGTGAAACTGAATTTCTCACTCAGTTTTTTGCTGATTCCTAGAATTTTCTAAATAAAGCATTATGTAATCAGACAATATGAATAATTTTGTTCCTCTTTTCTCATCTTTATATTTTTTGATTTTTATTTCTTAATGCTATTGTTTCTAATTCTAGAACATTTGAAGAAAAGCAATCCTTTTTTTACTCTGATATTTGGGAAAACTGCTTTTGAAGTGATTTGAAAACTATTTCCTTTTTTTTTTTGCAAGGCAAATGGGGTTAAGTGGCTTGCCCAAGGCCACACAGCTAGGTAATTATTACGTGTCTGAGGCCAGATTTGAACTCAGGTACTCCTGACTACAAGGCCGGTGCTCTATCCACTGTGCCACCTAGCTGCCGCCCCATTTCCTTTTTTTAAAAAGAGATTTTATTTATTTTGAGTTTTACAATTTTTCGCCTAATCTTACTTCCCTCCCCCCACCCCCCCCCAGAAGGCAGTTTGCCAGTCTTTACATTGTTTCCATGGTATACACTGATCCAAATTGAATGTGATGAGAGAGAAATCAAATCCTTAAGGAAAAAGCATAAAGTATAAGAGATAGCAAGATCAGACAATAAGATATCAGTTTTTTCCCTAAATTAAAGGTAATAGTCCTTGGTCTTTGTTCAAACTTCACAGTTCTTTCTCTGGATACAGATGGCATTCTCCATTGCAGACGGCCACAAATTGTCCCTGATTGTTGCACTGATAGAATGAACAAGTCCATCAATGTTGATCATCACCCCCAAGTTGCTGTTAAGGGTGTACAGTGTTTTTCTGGTTCTGCTCATCTCACTCAGCATCAGTTCATGCAAATTCCTCCAGGCTTCCCTGAATTCCTGTCCCTCCTGGTTTCTATTAGAACAATAATGTTCCATAACATACATGTACCACAGTTTGCTAAGCCATTCCCCAATTGAAGGACATTTGCTTGATTTCCAGTTCTTTGCCACCACAAACAGGGCTGCTATGAATATTTTTGTACAAGTGATGTTTTTACCCTTTTTTCATCATCTCTTCAGGATCTAGATAGACCCAGTTGTGGTATTGCTGGGTCAAAGGGTATGCACATTTTTGTTGCCCTTTGATTGTAGTTCCTGACTGCTCTCCAGAAAGGCTGGATGAGTTCACAGCGCTACCAACAATGTATTAGTGTCCTAGATTTCCCACAGCCCTTCCAACAATGATCATTGTCCTTTCTGGTCATATTGCCAGTCTGAGAGTTGTGAGGTGGTACCTCAGAGAGGCTTTAATTTGCATTTCTCTAATAAATTAATGATTTAAGCTATTTCAGCTGCTTTTTTTATTTTCAGCTATTTTTTGCAAGGCAAATGGGGTTAAGTGGCTTGCCCAAGGCCACACATCTAGGTAATTATTAAGTGTTTGAGGCAGGATTTGAACTCAGGTCCTCCTGACTCCAGGACTAGTGCTCTATCCACTGTGCCACCTAGCTGCCCCTAAGCTATTTCCTTTTGAAAATAATTCTAGCTCTTGGTTTTAGATTAGATAATTTGTGTCATATTTAAAAGATCATTTTTATGATCTTTGTAGTTTTTTTAAGCATAAATGAGGATTGATTGCATCATTTATTTATTGATATAATAATGGGTTGCTATAGCTAAAAACGTAAAGACTTAAGGAGGTCATGACGAACTCAAAAAAAACAGGAGTAAAGGATTATTAAAGAATTATATGACAGAAATAGGACTGGACATGTGTCAAGAATGAAGGGTGACAAGTGGATAGCTAGAAAACTCAGTTCTCTTGCAAAATCAGGAGAAGGAAAAAAAATTCCAGTGCACTTAGTTCAAATCTGGCTCAGCCACTTCTCAGCCTCTGTCCCAGCTACCATCTTATGTTGGCAAATAATATCTCCATCCCTGTGGTCTTCTTAAAATAGTGAGTTCCTTCCCCAAGGCTTTCATTTGAGGGATTCCTTATACTAATACCAATATACCAATACATCAATGTGTAGGGACTTCTTACTTTCTGGACTACTTTTCTACTTTCTCCCACACACTTCCTGCTGTTCTCTTTTATTTATTGTTTTACATCTTTAGAATGTAAGTTTCTTGAAGGTAGTTTCTTTTTTTTTTTTTGTGAATTTATTTGTAATCCCAGTTCTTAGCACTTTGCTTTGTGCTTTGCTTATAGTACTTGGCAAATGATTTTTTCCCCCTCTTTTTATATCTATCTCTGTATGTATCCATCCATCCATACATCTATACATCCATACATCTGGAACGTTGGGCTGTACTCCTTGAGGTGAAATTTGGGGCAAATATAGTTGAGTCCCACCAGCAGGATGGGTAGGTGAGACTGCTTTGTAATACCCATTATTGGAGAAAACTCCAAAATTGATGAGGTCACATATCCACTTGCGTATTGATATATTGAGGATTTATGTTTTTATCCCCAATATGATTAATTATTTTAATTGTTTTGCTAATGTTGAATTGTCCTTGAATTTTTGTTTTAGATCTAACTTAATCAGAATGAATGGCTTTTTTGGAAAAATCTTTTTCATCTTCTTGCCAGCTTTTTGCCTTGCCTTTTTGCCAGGATTTTATTTAGCATATCTGAATTGATACTCACAAATGACATTGGACTGTAGCTCTCTCCTTTCAAAACTTTTTATAGGTAGATTTATATTTTCTAAAATTAATAAATGTTTGTTTTTCTCTCTCTCTGTTACATTTCTTTTTACCATTGGGGCAGAGGAAAAAGGAAAAGCAAAACTTTTATAACAAATAATACATAGTCAAGCAGAAGAAATTCCCATTGATTGTAGCAAAAAAAATTTTTTCTCTCATTATGCATGTTTCATCTACCATCTTTCTAACAGGTGCTCTGTTTTCTGGAATCATGATCCAATATTACATTATTTAGAATTTTGAAGTAGTTCTGCTTCAACACAACTGAGAATTCAAAGATACAGAGAATTAGCTACAAAATATAAAACATCTAAATTAAGAGAGACCTCAAACAAATCTTAAATAATTCAATTTGAGGAAAGGAAATTGAAGTAGTTTTAAAGAAACTATTAAGGTGTGGAGGTGGGGGACAGCACCCAGTTTAAATGTTTTTTTTACAGGAGAGTTCTACCAAACTTTTAAAGAATAAGTAGTAACTTATGGAAGGAACTGATTTAGTTGCATTCCCCAAAGATAAAAAAATGGTCACTTATGCTTGTGAAATGCTATGAAATATGCTCAAAGTCACTAATCATTAGAGAAATGAAAATTAAATCAACTCTGAGATATTATGATACACCCATAGAATTGATAAAGTTGACAAAAAAAGGGAAAAGACTAACGTGGGGGATGCTGTGAGGAAAATAAACACATGGTGTCTGCTCAGGGCGTTGTGAATGGGTAGTTATTTTGGAAAGCAATTTGGAACTATGCCCCAAACTTGTTAAAACTGTACGTGCTTTATGACTTAGCAATACCATTTCTGGATCTATACTCCAAAGGAATCAAAGAAAGGGGAAAAGAGCCTACATATACAGAAATTGTTACGGTAGCTTTTTGAGTAGGCAAAGAACTAGAAATTAAAAGGATGCCCATAAATTGCAAAATAGCTGACCTTCCCAGTTTCCTTTCAGTCCCAACTAAAGCCCTTCCTACAGAAGCCTTCTTTAACCCCTTTAATTCCAATTGCTTTCCTTCAATTACTTTCTATTTATCCTGCATATAGCTTATTTTGTATATATACATTTGGTTGTGTGTTGTCTCCTGGATTAGATAGTAAATTATTTTAAGGAAGGGGCTGTCTTTTGCCTTTTTAGGTATCTCCAGCTCTTAAAATAATTATCTGGCACCTAATAGGCAATTAATAAATGTCTATTGAACCACATATAGTAGGTTCTGATAATTATTATTTCTTCTGAGTTTGTTGTGATTTCACATAGTTCATTTTTTCATTGTTCATTTTGTTACTTTGTTTTAACTTTTTTTCATTAAGCAAAGAAGAAACAGTTACAGGTTGGCTAGTGAGAGCAGCAAAGACAATTAAGAGGGAGGAAAAGATAAACAGCTATGAGAAGGTGAGTCAGCTTAGATCAACAGGGATCCAGCAGCATGGAGAAGAGAGTGGGAAATTTTGAGGGATCACACTTTCCCCAGAATGGGCTGACCTCTAAAGCAAGGTGAGCTTATAGGGAGGATACATTGTAAAGAAGGGTATAGGGAGTTATTTGGGGAATCTCTCTTTCCCAGATTGGACTGGCTTCCCAAAGGAAGTAAGTAAGTCTGTGGAATGTCATTGTTAAAATCTTAATTTAGGTCTGTGCTCATAGTCTCTAAATTGATTGCTGTTCTTTTTTAATTGTATTATGGTCATAAAGGATGTTTTTAATACTTCTTTATATTTACATATTTTCTTTTGTGAAAATGCCATATGTTGCTGCAGAATATATATAATCTTTAGTGGTTCCTTTCAAAAGGATACAGTAAATCTTTTCACTCCAAATTCTTCAATAATTTGTCTTAGTTCTGTAATGTCTCTCTTTTTGTTAGATTTGTTCAGATCTGAGAGGAATATTAAATATTCCTACTCTGTTACTGTATACGTTTTGCAGTTAAGCTAATTTTTCTTTTATGAAGTGCTATGACTTTTTGATGTATAATCAATATTATTATTGGCTTATTGGCTACAGTTCCTTTATGCATAATGTAATTTTCTTGCTTATCATGACTGATGGGAATTTTTTTATTTTTTGTCTGAGAGCATAACTGTAAATTCCTGCTTTCTTTTGGCTATATCTCTGATCCAGAGCAACTTTTGTTCTAGCTCCTCATGTTTAGTCTATTTTTGTTTTCAGTTTTTGTCTTTCTTGAATTAATGGTTTCTTATCTATCTGGCACTTTTATTTCACTGATTATTTACTCATTGACATTTAATGTTGTGGTAGTTATGTTTGTTTTATTGCACTTTTTTAAATCTCCACATGTATATTGCAAGGGGGGAGGAATTACTTAAATTTTTTTTTCTTAAGTAATTTATTTGATTATCTATTTCTTCTTCTCATTCTTCCCAACTCAGTTATTTGTTGTTGTTCAGCATGTCCTACTCATTTCAACCCCTTTTGGAACTTTCTTGAATAAGATACTAGAGTGGTTTACTGTTTCCTTTTATGATTCATTTTATAGATGAGGAAGCTGAGACAAAGGTGATTAAGTGACTTATCTAGCATCACATAGCCAGTATCTAAAACCAATTTGAACTCTGGCCTCTGACTTGAGCCCTGGTGCTCTGTCCACAGTGCTATCAGGTCTTCTTCAAAGATTAAGGACAAACATTATTATTATTATTATTATTATTATTATTATTATTATTATTATTATTATTATTATCATCATCATCATCATCATTATCATTATTATTACTATTATTAACTGTCCCTAGTTAGCTAAAATCATCTCCTTCCTGCCCTCTACTATATCAACATATTTTGGGGTTTATTTTGCATGTTTTTCTAAAAAAAAGAATTTCTTAACTCTGTTAACACTAATTTTCTCTTTTCTGCAATTTTATTCTGATTCTTTTTCTATATCTTTGTTTTTTCTTTAATTTCTTTTTGTTTGTCATGTAAGTAAAACTTGTGAAGTACTGGAGCTTCTCCTAACAGATTTTGAATTTATAGATTCTGTTAGGACATCTTTTTTTTTGTACCTTACTCTTAGAAATTCATTAGAAGGGCGGGGCTAGGTGTGTGGTGGATAAAGCACTGGCCCTGGAGTCAGGAGTACCTGGGTTCAAATCCGGTCTCAGACACTTAATAATTACCTAGCTGTGTGGCCTTGGGCAAGCCACTTAACCCACATTTGCCTTGCAAAAACATTAAAAAAAAAGATAAGAAAAGAAAGAAATTCATTAGAAAAGTAATGTGAATAGAAGCTGTCTAATTGTAGGAATTAGGACCTCAGATTTTCCAGTTCTATATTGTTTTTCCCATTACCACTTTCTCATTTGTTATGCCATTTTACTTTTTAATCCATGCCTTCCTTCTTTAATAATCCAACTGCCTCAGCAGCTTAAATTTCCTTCTTCCTGGCACAGGATATTGTTCTATATATTCTCAGAGAAGTTGGTCTTCCATGTAACTTCCTCCTAGGTCAAACCCATCATAAATTTCGCATTCCTGTCATTTATCTCTTTTTCCTCATAGTTATTTGTCCTTCTCTTTTTTAGTTCCTTACTCCTAACATCTCTCATTTCTCCTGAAGCCCAAATTCTTTCTGAAAGACTAGAAGTCCTCTTTAACCTAATATAAAAGGCATGGACCTCATTTCTTCTCTGTCCTCCCTTCTCCCCAACATGTACCCTTTCCATTCTGCATTTTTGTCCCACAAAATTTCATTGATTCACCTATAGTGGGGTTATGGGATTTAGAGCTTCAATTTTGCTTGTATACCATCATTTATCCTATTTCTTTAAATTCTACTGTATTCCCTTATGTGCTTTTCATTTCTTCAATATTATTTTACTTTCTAGTTAGAATTTTCTCTTAAAAGAATGAAACTTCAAATGTCTAAAAGTATTGAAATTTATTTTATTCCTTTTTTCTTTCCTTAATAATTGTATTTATTTGTTTGTTTGAGGTTTTTGCAAATCTTATTCTTATGTTATATTCCCCCCTTTTTTTTCCTTTCCAGGAATGCCTTAAAATTCCCTATCTTCACCTTTTGATAAATTCTGGAATATTTTTTTGTTTCATGCCTTCTTGTAATTCTGTGGACTTCTGTGCTTCATCATACTTTTATTCACTTTCCTTTGTTTAAAAATTAAGTACTATTTTTTAGATTTTCAGGATATAAATACTAAAAGTTAAATCACTTTATATTCCATTAGGGAATACCCTTCTGTACCTATATGCCAATAGTCTTATAGTTTTGCTATACTTGCTCATTTTGAAACATACTTCAAAATTAATTATCTAACATTTAAAAATTTTTCTCCTTCTGCCAGTTCAGACATTCTGTGATTCTCTACCTTTTTACTACAAAACTAAAAGGAAGAAGAGATTAATGGTCAAATGGCATTCCCCAGAAAGTTTTTTTCAATTGATAAATCAATGGAATATATACTAGGACTATCAAGGCAAATTTTGAAGTACTGGGATATGACAGACTAAACACTTTTCCCAATCCCCACTGACTTTTTTTTTTATTGCAAGGCAGTGGGGTTAAGTGGCTTGCCCAAGGCCACACAGCTAGGTAATTATTAAGTGTCTGAGGCCAGATTTGAACTCAGGTACTCCTGACTTCAGGGCCAGTGCTCTATCCACTGTGCACCTAGCCACCCCACTGAGCCACCTAGCCACCCCTTCCCACTGACTCTTAAAGAAAACCCCCCAAGAAGAAATTATATGCCAACTTGATAGTAATTAAAGCTGAATTCATAAGTCAAAAGAAAGAAAGAAAAGAGATACCTTCAGGAATGTACATACAAAAGAAAATTAATCTTTAAAGGTCTCATTTAGTAGTAGCCTTTCTCCCTCTACAAGTCAAAAGATGCCAGGTTCTCAGGGGACTATATTGATATCCCTTCTAATATCATTTTACCTCATATCTTATACTGTTCATTCCCCACCCCCCCCTCCCACCTTCCCATTAAGACTTTGGAGGTTAGACAGTTCTTGATTAGACTCAACCAGGCAAAAGAAAGGACGAAAAAAATAAGGACGAATCTGAGGAAAGGAAACAGCATGAGAGGTTGGTTGCACTGAGTCTGAAAAGAAAGGAAATTAACATTTGACTAGGGTTACCCCAGTTCTCCCATCACCCCCCTTAGATCTTGTTTTCTTCATCTGAACATTGAAGGGATGGGACTGGATCTCTGAACTTCTAAGTTTTCAGATTCTCAGTTGTAAAGGTACCAGAGACAAACAATATGATAGACTTGGAAAATCCTGAAGACTCAGCTAAAAAGTTAGTTGAGGGGCAGCTAGGTTGCGCAGTGGAGTCAGGAGGACCTGAGTTCAAATACGACCTCACACACTTAATAATTACCTAGCTGTGTGGCCTTGGGCAAGCCACTTAATCCCCATTGCCTTGCAAAAAAAAAAAAACACAAACCTAAAAAAAAGTTAGTTGAGACATAATTTTAGTAACTTAGAGCCAAATAAGAATCACCCCTGCTCTTCCTCACGATATCCTCTAGCAATTAGGGATAGTCACCCAACTCATACTTGGCAATCTTTAGTTGCCTGATGCAGCCTTTTCCTTAAAGTAAACTGATTAATTTTTATTTTATTTGCAATATTGAAGTAATTATATAAATTATTCCCTTTCAGTTCATCCAAATTATTCCATTGTTTTTTAATCTGTCCTTCATTTCTCATGCAATAATTTGAATTGTATTCATATTTCACAAATTTTTATCAGTCACCCTTTTATTGAAAAATATTCCCTTAGATTCCAGTACTTTCCCTGCTGTTATGAGTCGGTATAAAAATCTGTATCCTTTGAACTTCCACATGTTAATACATTGTTGGTGGAGCTGAGAATGGGGGGGGGGGTCTGCTTTTGTTGGGGAGGGAGGTGCAAGGCAATGGGGTTAAGTGACTTGCCCAAGGTTGCACAGCTAAGTATTAAGTGTCTGAGGCCGGATTTGAAATCAGGTCCTCTTGACTCAGGGCAGTGCTCTATGCACTGTACCACCTAGCTGCCCTTGGAACTAAGAATTGGAACAATCATTCTGGACAGCAATTTGGAGTTCTACCTTCCCTTAGATTCTGTTACTTTGCTGCTGCTATGAGTATTTTTATATATATGCAAATTCTTTTTCTCTTTTAATTATTTTCAGGGTGCGAACCTAGTAGAAATATCTTTCTGATCCAGCATCAGTTCATGTAAGTTTTTCCAAGCCTTTATGAAGTATAATCACTTATGATTTCTTTTTTATTTTCTTTTTTTTACTCATGATTTCTTACAGAACGATGGTACTCCATCACATTCATATACCATCTATTCATATATCATCCATATATCTCCATTCATTTATCATCCATATATCATATATCATCCATTTTGATGGGTATCCCCTCATTTTCCAATTCATTGTCATTACAAAAAAGAGCTGCTACAAATTTTTTTTACATATAGATCCTTTTTTTTTTATGATCTTTTTGGGATATAGACTTGGTAGTGGTATTGTTAGATTAATGGGTATGCACGTTTTTATTGCCCTTTGAGCATAGCTCCAAATTGCTCTCCCAACTCTACCAAGAGTACATTAATGTCCCACTTTTCCCATGTCCTCTCCAACAGTGATCATTTTTCTTTTTTGTCATATTAGTCAATTTGATGAGAGTTGGTAGATTAACGATTTGGAGCACAATATGTGACTATAGATAGCTTTAATTTCTTCATCTGAAAACTGCCTGTTCATCTCCTTTGACCATTTATCATTTGGAGAATAACTTACATTCTTATAAATTTTACTTAGTTCTCTATACAGTTTAGAATTCTTTTTCAGAAACACTAGCTTTGAAAACTGTTTACCAGCTTTCTGCATTCCTTCTAATCTTGGTTGTATTGATTTTATTTGTGCAAAACCTTTTAAATTTAATGTAATCAAAATAATCCATTTTGCATTTTATAATGGTCCATATCGCTTCTTTGGTCACAAATTCCTCCCCTCTCCATAGATATGACACATAAACTTAAATGGACCTATTTTATTTATTTTATTTTTTTTAGGTTTTTGCTAGGCAATGGGGTTAAGTGGCTTGCCCAAGGCCACACAGCTAGGTAAGAGACAGGATTTGAACTCAGGTACTCCTGACTCCAGGGCCAGTGCTCTATCCACTGCGCCACCTAGCTGCCCCTAAATAGACCTATTTTAGAAAAAGAAATTAAATATACCATAAATGAGCCTTCTAAGAAAAAAGCACCAGGACCAGATAGATTTTACAGATGACTTCTGTCAAACATTTAAAGACCAACTAATTCCAATATAAAATTAATTTTCTTTTTTTAATGAATGAATGAAACTATGAAACTTTTATAAAACATATATATATTGATAACCTAAACCAGGAAAAGTAAAAAGCAGAAAATTATAGACCATTTTCATTAATGAATATGAATACAAAAATCCTAAATATAATTCTTGCTAGGAAATTACAACAGATTACACATTGTGATCAGGAATGCAGAATGGCTTAACAATAAAACTATCTCTTTTTTTTTGTAGACAATGGAAAATTCTAAAGATTAAACTAAAAGTTAGTTGAAACAATTTTAATAACTATCAGGATGTAAAGTAAATCCATAAATCATCAGCATTATTAAATATCATGAGCAAAAGAGATAGAAACAAATATACCACTTAAAATAATTGTAGACAGTATAAAATACCTAGGAGTAGCATCTGTCAAAAAACACCCAAAATTATAAAACACTTTTTAATATAAATAAAATCAAATATAAATAATTGGAGAAATGGTCATCGTTTATAGGTGGGCAGGGCTGATATAATAAAAATTGAAAATTTTACCTAATTTATACTATTCAATGCTATCCTAGTTAAATTATCAAAAAATATTTTACTGTTAGAAAATATATAAAAGGGGGCAGCTAGGTGGCGTAGTGGATAGAGCACCGGCCTTGGAGTCAGGAGTACCTGGGTTCAAATCTGGTCTCAGACACTTAATAATGGCTTAGCTGTGTGGCCTTGGGCAAGCCACTTAACCCCATTTGCCTTGCAAAAATCTAAAAAAATATATCTATACATCTATATCTATATATATATATAAAAGAAAATATAAAATTCTTCTGAAAGAACAAAAGATCAAATAATATCAAAGTAACTAATAAAAAAATATAAAGAAAGGAGACTTAGCAGTGGATATTCAGTATGCATGACTATATTAACATGTTTAATTTGGGGGGAATAAGAATTCATTATTTGGTAAAAACCTGGGAAAGTTGTAAAGCAGTTTGATGGAAATTGGGCATAGATCAATATCTTACACCAATTACCAAGATTAGATTAAAATGTACACATTATCTAGATAGAAAGGAAGATACTAAAGAAAATTTGAAGAACATAGAATGTAACACATATCAGATTTAATGGATAGGTGAACAATTTACAGAAAAACAAGGTAGTTTTGGAAAATGTAAAGTGCATAATAGTGATTACATTAAAAAGTTTTTGTACAAAAAAAGTTGGTGTGTCAAGATCAGAAGAAATCAGAAAATTGGGGAAAAGATTTTATACACAGTTTCTTAGATGAAGGTCTGATCTTTAGCATGTAAAGAATTTTGTAAAATCTGTAAAAGTACAAGTTCAAGGGCTGCTAGGTGGTGCAGTGGATAAAGCACTAGGCCTAGAGTCAGGAGTACCTGGGTTCAAATCCGGTCTCAGGCACTTAATAATTACCTAGCTGTGTGGCCTTGGGCAAGCCCTTAACCCCATTTGCCTTGCAAAAACCTAAAAAATAAAAAAAAAGTACAAGTTCATTCTCTATTTGATAGTCAAAAGATATGAACAGAAAGTTTTTAGATGAAGAAATCAAAACAATTTATGGTTTTATGAAAAATCTTTGAAATCATTATTCATTAGAGAAATGCAAATTTAAATAATCTTGATATCATTTTACTTAAATCAAATTACTAAAATGAGAACAGGGGAAAGGGACAAATGTTGGAGAAGCTGTGAAAAAGTTGGGACCCTGTGAACTAGTCCAACCATTTTGGAGAGCAATCTGGAATTATATCAAAAGTTATTAGACTGCCTTTGACCCAGCAATATTAGTGTTAGCTCTGTTAAGCAATATGATTAGGGGGAATGGAAAAGAACCTATATGTTCTAACATAGTTATATCAATTCTCTTTGCGGTGGCAAAGAACCAGAAACGGTGGAGTTGCCAATCGATTGGGGAATGACTGAATAAGTTATGGTATATGATTGTCTTGGAATACTATATGCTATCAGAAATGGTTAACTTAATTTTAGAAAAATATGGATAGATTTACATGAAATAATGAAGAAAATGAATACCATCATGAGAATGTTGTATATAATGATAAACAATATCGCTTTAAGAACACCTTGGAGCAACCAAGTCACTTTGACTATTATAAATACTCAAATTAACTACAAAGGACGCATGAAGGAAGACTGTCTGCATTCTGAGGAAGAACTGATATGTTCTCTCTCTCTCTCTCTCTCTCTCTCTAGATAGATAGACAGATAAATATATATATATATTCTATATGGACATTTTTGTGTCTGTCATTTCTAGGGTGTGAGCGAAGGAAAAAATTTAACTGAGTTTATTATATATTTAAAATGAAAAGCAAGTTGTACATAATAGGTTTGCTGTTTCATGTTCAGTCCTCTTATTGGTTTTTTTGTTTTGTTTTGCAAGGCAATGGGGTTAAGTGGCTTGCCCAAGGCCACACAGCTAGGTAATTATTAAGTGTCTGAGGTTAGATTTGAACTCAGGTGCTCCTGACTGCAAGGCCGGTGCTCTATCCACTGTGCCATCTAGTTGCCCCAGTTCTCTTATTTTGAATCCTACTTTGATGGATTTTTTTTTTTAATATTGAAGCTAGCATAACAAAGTAGGATTCAAAATAAGAGAACTGGGGCAACTAGATGGTACAGTGGATAGAGACATATATTTCCTGTGGGATTTTAGTGTATATATAAGTCCCTGGTCTAGGTAATAAGACTACAAAGGTGAAAAATAGAACATTACTTTCCTTTATACCTTTTATAGTCTCTCTGCTATTGACTCATCTCAGTCTTTCATCTCCTTTCTCCTTGCACAAACATAGAACATTTCCAGGGCCAGGAATCCTTTCCCTGTTACTCTCTCCCTTTCGGAATAATTTTCTTCTTTTTAAGGCCTTAACTCAGAGACCAGCTTCTTTGTTATTATTTAGATTCTTTTCAAATGTACCTAAAACATTTTGTCTGGATCTTTCCTGTGTTCTAGTTTCTCCCTGTTTTGCATTATATTTATCTGGGTTCATATCTGCTCGCCTATCTCTCCTTTCCATTTCCCTAAAGCATGGAAACTATTTTAGGGTAGTAATGTCTTCTTAAAAAGTTTTTGTAATATCTAATGTCTAATTCGTTCACTTGAACATGAACATGAACATGGCAGCTGCTTCAAATCAATCTTTTTTGAAGAGATCATCCCTGACTGAAGTGACAAGTTTATAATTGAATAAGGGAAATATGAATCTTTTTTGAATTAAAGAGTGCCATTTTATTTTATTCTTAACATATTATCCTTCGGGATTTGGCTGTCTGTTTTTATAGTACAAGAATTCTGATGGCTGGAAACAAAGGAAGAGGACGTGCTTCTTTTACCTTTAACATTGAGTCTGTTGGGTTTGCCAGAGGTGAAAAGTTACCTGATGTGGTATTGAAACCTCCACCAATATATCCTGTAAGTATCTCTTCATGCTTATCTAACTCTTTGGATCAGGTTTAAGACCATCTTAAGGTTCAATATTCAAATAAATTATTAATTATTTCCATTCTTTTTATGTCAGGGACCATAACCATAGAATTTCATCTTATTAGATTTAGCCAGTCTGGTGAAGCTTATGGGGCCCCTTAAAATCATGTCTTAAATGGATAAAGTAAATTATGTAGGATCATAAAGGGAATCACTCATGTCAAAATGCAGTTATCCATTTTTTAAAGTTCATAGACTCCACATTAAGCTATGTAAAAATGGAAGAGAGTCTAGGTTAACTTTCTTACTTTTGTTAAGTTGTTTGTTTGTTTTCTCTCAACCTATTTCAATTTCTAAACAGCCTTCCTTTGGTATAGAAATATTATTTCATTAATTGGAGAATTACTGGTATAGAAATTACCTCCACTAATACAGATGAGCAACTTGTTTATAATTTATAATGAGAGTTATTACTTGGGACTCCAGGGATTTTGTTGACCAAGGTAGAAGGTGCAGAGCACAAACTCAAGTCTTAATCAATATGTCACCTAGTTGTCTTCTCTGTTGAAATGAAAAGGAAACCTAATGGAATAAAAAATAACAATATATATATGTGTTCTTTTAAAAAAAATGCTTCTGCTCCCTCCCTCTTTAATTACATAGGACATAGATTATAAACCAGTGCCTCTCAAAGCAGGAGAAGCAGAAGAATACATGTTGGCTTTAAAGCAGGAGTTTAGAGCAACCATGAAAAGAACACCTTATTTTATGGACACAGAGGAAGAAAAACAAGGTGTGTATGTGTGAACTTGTGGTGATTTTAAATGTCTGCTAATATAACAGTGCTAAAGTATAAAGACAATGCTTAATTCATACACATTGGGTAGAATTTAAATGTCAAATGTATAGAAATAGTACATTAAGTGGCTTGCCCAAGGCCACACAGCTAGGTAATTATTAAATGTCTGAGACCGGATTTGAAGCCAGGTACTCCTGACTCCAGGACTGGTGCCCTATCTACTGTGCCACCTAGCCGCCCCCTCCTTCTATTTTTACCACAAAAATATTAAGATTTGCTTTATTAAAGGGATAGGCCCTTGATCTGTGATTCCCCTGGGGTTGGGGATTCCCAGGGGTTCAGACTCCCTTACCATATAGGTCAGCTGGCACCTTTTTTTTGCAACTTAAAATTTAAGAGAAAGGGTGTCAAGAGCACTGAGAGACAAAGTGACTTGTCAAGGGCAACTGGATCAACATGTCAGAAGCAGGACTTAAACAGAAGTCTGTTTAGCTTCAAGACCAGTTCTCTACCCATTTGGCAACACTGTCCCTACATTATCAAAAGCTTGGCAAAAATCAAGGTAAAAATATATTCTCAGTCTTCCCTTCATTGACTAATTTCATGATTGAATCTTGATGAAGCCATGTTGCTCCTTTGGCATCACAACTTGGAACTCAGAGTTTTTAGTTTGTAGACTTTGTCCTTTTCCTGTTTTTGAAGCCCAGGTTATCTACTCCTTTCTAGAATTGTGGTACTTCTCCTATTTTTCTTAGTCTTGGAAATCTTATCAGTCACATATACTGGTTCTTTTATTATTATTATTATTATTATTATTATTATTATTATTATTATTATTATTATTATTATTATTATTATTATTATGTTTTTGCAAGGCAATGGAGTTAAGTGCCTTGCCCAAGGCCACACAGCTAGGTAATTATTAAGTGTCTGAGGTTGGATTTGAACTCAGGTACTTCTGACTCCAGGGCCAGTGCTCTGTCCACTGTGCCACCTTGCTGCCCCTTTTTTTATTACTTGAGTTCATCTGGGCCAGATGACTTGAATTCATCAAGGGCATTGTAGGTGCTCTTTTACTCCTTATTAAGTTTGTGTTTCAGGTCCTTTTAAAAATTTTATTTTATATTTTCTACTGTCATTTTCTTTCTTTTTATATTTTCTACTGTCAAGGTCATTTTTTTTATTTTTAAAGACTTTATTTGAGTTTTGAGTTTTACAATTTTTCTCCTAATCTTACTTCCCTCCCCCCCCAACAGAAAGCAATCTGTCAGTCTTTATTTTCTTTCCATGTTGTGCATTGATCCAAATTGAGTGTGATGAGAGAGAAATCACCTCCCCAAGGAAGAAACAAAAAGTATAAGAGATAACAAGATCAGATAATAAGATCTGTTTTTTTTCTAAATTAAAGGGAATAGTCCTTGAAATTTGTTCAGACTCCATGGTTCTTCATCTGGATACAGATGGTATTTTCTATCGCAGACAGCCCAAAATCGTCCCTGGTTGTTGCACTGATGGAATGAGCAAGTCCATCAAGGTTGAACCTCTCCCCCCATGTTGCTGATAGGGTGTACAGTGTTTTTCTGGTTCCGCTCATCTCGTTCAGCATCAATTCATGCAAATCCCTCCAGGCTTCCCTGAATTCCCATCCCTCCTGGTTTCTTTTTTTTTATAATCAAGTAATTTTTATTATTTTTATCATTAATATGGTCAATTATGTTTATAACTTTCCTTATATTGGAAGCAATCCCACATTTCTGGTATAAATTCAACCTGTTTCTTAGTATAAATATTTTTAATATGCTATTTTTATATATATATATGAGATTCTTATATATATGAGATATGCATATATTTACTTATGTGACTGAGAAGAGAAGTTCATTGGCAACAGTATTCCTATGTAGAGGATAGGAGAGGATGAACTTTTGATTTCCTAGGCACAGATGCTTGTCCTTTGTTCTCAAAGAGGATCATGACATCAGAGAGGTGATGCAATGACAAGCATGTGAACCTGGAGTATAAGGCAGTATTAGTCTTTTTTTTAAATTTATTTTATATTCTCATTTTGTACAAAATTTTTTTTTACATTAATAAAATATTCTTGTTTACAAGTAAACAAAATACCCTCCCCCCATGAATATAGATAGACTTGCTTGGGCGAAAAATGTAAAGGGGAGAGAAAAAAAATTAAAATTAAAAAAATAATAGTAATAATTGTAGGTATGGCCAGGTGGCACAATGGACGAAGCACCAGCCCTGGAGCCATGAGCACCCGAGTCCATATCCAGCCTCGTAAACCCAATAATCACCCAGCCATGTGACATGCAAGCCACCCAATTCCCACTGCCCTCCAAAAACCAAAAAGAAGGGAAAAAAAGACCCAAAATAAAATAAAATAGTAATAATAGTAGAGGGGGCTGGGTGGCAGACAGAGCATTGGCCTTGAGCCAGGAGCACCTGGGTCTGAATCTGGCCCCAGACACCCAAAGATCACCCTGCTATGTGGCTCCAGGCAGGCCACCCAGCCCCACTTGCCCTGCACCCTCCCCCAAATAATAATAACAAAAAATGTGCTTCAGTCTTTGTTCCAACACCAACAACTCTGTCATGGGTGTATCACATTCTTTATGATAAGTCCATCACAAAAGTTACCTTCCATATTTTTCCAACATTGCCATTGCTGTGGATTACTTTGATCTCATCTGTAAATTGGCTTTGCATATCCTTTGACCATTTGTCAATTTGTGTTAAAAATATGACTCAGTTCTCTGTATATTTTTAGAAATGAGTCCTTTGTCAGAATCATTAGTTGTAAAGATTGTTTCCCAATTTACTACATTTCTTTTGATCTTGGTTACATTGGTTTTTATCTGTGCAATAGCTTTTTAATTTATTGTAATCAAAATCATCTAATTGGTTTTTGGTGATGTTCTCTAACTCTTCCTTAGTCATAAATTGCTCCCCTTTCCATACATCTGACAGGTAGACAAGTCCTTGATCTTCTGATTTGCTTATAGTATTGTTTTTTATGTCTATGTCCTATAGCCATTTGGATCTTATCTTGGTAAAGGGTGTGAGGTGTTGGTCTAATCTAAGTTTCTTCCATACTAACTTCCAATTATCCCAGCAATTTTTATCAAAGAGGGAGTTTTTATCCCAATGGCCGGACTCTTTGGGTTTATCAAACAGCAGATTATTATAATGGTCTCCTGCTTTTGCACCTAGTCTATTCCACTGGTCCACCACTCTATTTCTTAGCCAATAACAAACAGTTTTGATGACTGATGCTTTATAATATAATTTTAGATCAGGTAGTGCTAAGGCCCCCTTCTTTTGTACTTTTTTCCATTAAATTCCTGGAAATTCTTGACTTTATTTCTCCATATGAATTTACTTACAATTTTTTAAAATTTTTATTGTTTTATTTTTTTAATTAAAGATTTTATTTTGAGTTTTACAATTTTTCCTCAATCTTACTTCCCTCTGCCCACCCCCTCCATAGAAGGCAATTTGTCATTGTTTCCATGTTGTACATTGATCCAAATTGAGTGTGATGAGAGAAATAATATCCTTAAGAAACTAAAATATAAGAGATAGCAAGATTAGACAATAAGATATCAGTTCTTTTTTCTAAATTAAAGGAAATAGTCTTTGGTCTTTGTTCAAACTTCATGGTTCTTTCTCTGGATACAGATGGTATTCTCCATTGCAGAGAGCCCCAAATTGTCCCTGATTGTTGCACTGATGAAATGAGCAGGTCCATCAAGGTTGTTCATCACCCCCATGTTTCAAGGCAACTCTTTACCCACTTTTCCATGCAGCCTTTATAAAAGAATAATATTCCATTTAATTCCATATACAAATTTTGAATCCTGCTAACAAGTTGATCTTTTTAATGCCACCACTTCAACCAGAATTTATATTTGGCAATGAAACATCCTAAGTATTTACATGTTTGGTAGCCTTTAATGGTGAATAGTGGCCATCCTGCCCTTTTATGAAAACTTTCCTTCAGACTTGTGGGAGAGAAACTGAGGAAGCTGGGTAGGTGTTTCAGTAGATTGCCCTGTAGTGGGTAATTATGTTATTGGCATCTCTCACTAGATTTTTAAAAAAATTAAATTTATAAGGGGCAGCTAGGTGGCATAGTGGATAGAGCACTGGCCCTGGAGTCAGGAGTACCTGAGTTCAAATCCAGCGTCAGACACTTAATAATTACCTAGCTGTGTGGTCTTGGGCAAGCCACTTAACCCAATTGCCTCTTACAATTTTTTCTAAGTCATTAAAGTAAGTTTTTGGAATTTTGATTGGTAGGGCACTAAACAGGTAGTTTAGTTTTGGTAGAATTGTCATTTTTATTATATTAGCTCTACCTATCCATGAGCAGTTGATATTTGTCTGGTTATTTAAATCTGATTTCATTTGTGTAAGAAGTGTTTTATAATTATTTTCGAAAAGTTTCTGAGTCTGTCTTGGCAAATAGATTCCTAGATATTTTATATTGTCTGAGGTTACTTTGAATGGGCTTTCTCTTTCTAGCTCTTCCTGCTGTATCTTGCTAGACATATATAGAAAAGTTGAGAATTTATGAGGGTTTATTTTATAACCTGCAATTTTGCTAAAATTGCTAATTGTTTCCAGTAGTTTTTTGGATGATTTTTTGGGATTCTTTAGGTAGACCATCATGTCATCTGCGAAGAGTGAGAGTTTTGTCTTTTCCTTCCCAATTTTAATTCCTTCAATTTCTTTTCCTTCTCCAATTGCTGAAGCTAACATTTTTAATACAATACTGAATAGTAGTGGTGATAATGGGCACCCTTGTTTCATCCCTGGTTTTATTGGGAATGCCTCTAGCCTCTCCCCATTGAATATAATGCTTTTTGATGGTTTCAGATAGATACTGCTAATTATTCTAAGGAACATTCCATTTATTCCTACACTCTCTAGTATTTTTAATAGGAATGGATGCTGTATTTTGTCAAAAGCTTTTTCAGCATCTATTGATATGATCATTTTTTCTTTTAAGGATTTTGCAAGGCAAATGGGCTTAAGTGGCTTGCCCAAGGCCACACAGCTAGGTAATTATTAAGTGTCTGAGGCCAGATTTGAACCCAGGTACTCCTGCCTCCAGGGCCGGTGCTCTATCCACTGTGCTACCTATCCACTCTTGATCATATAATTTCTGATAAATTTGTTGTTGATATAATTGAGTATACTAACAGTTTTCCTAATATTGAACCAACCCTGCATTCCTGGGATAAATCCTACTTGATAATAATGTAGTATCCCAGTGATAACTTGTAATCATTTTGCTAAGATTTTATTTAAGATTTTTGCATCTATATTCATTTAGGAGATAGGTCTATAATTTTCTTTTTCTGTTTTAACTCTGCCTGGTTTAGGTATCAGCACCATATTGGTTTCTTAGAAAGAGTTAGGCAGAGTTCCATCTTTCCCTATTTTTCCAAAGAGTTTATATAGAATTGGAACCAATTGTTCCTTAAATGTTTGGTAGAATTCACTTGTGAATCCATCAGGCCCTGGAGATTTTTTCTTAGGGAGTTCAATGATGGCTTGTTGAATTTCTTTTTCTGAGATAGGGTTGTTTAGGTATTTAATCTCCTCTTCATTTAACTTGGGCAACTTATATTTTTGTAAATATTCATCCATTTCAATTAGATTATAAAATTTATTGGCATAGATTTGGGCAAAATAATTTCAAATTATTATTTTAATTTCCTTCTCATTGGTAGTGAGTTTACCTTTTTCATTTATGATACTAGCAATTTGGTTTTCTTCTTTTTTTAATCAAAGAGGCTTATCAATTTTATTGGTTTTTCATAAAACTCACTTTTGGTTTTATTTATTAATATAATAGTTTTTTGCTTTCAGTTTTATTAATTTCTCCCTTGATTTTTGGAATTTCTAATTTTGTATTTGGGGATTTTTAATTTGTTCTTTCTCTATTTTTTTTAGTTGCATGTTTTTTCCTCTTTAATTTATTCATGTAAGCATTTAAAGATATAATATATATCCCCTGAGAGCCACTTTGAGTGAATCCCATAGGTTTTGTTATGTTGTTACATTATTGTCATTATCTAGGATAAAATGGTTAATTCTTTCTTTAATTTTTTTTTGGTCCACTCATTCTTTAAAATGAGGTTATTCAGTTTCCAGTTTTCTTGGTCCATTATTGCATATGACTTTTATTGCATTGTGATCTGAGAAAGATGTATTCACTATTTCTGCCTTTCTGCAGTTGATCATTAGGTTTTTATGTCCTAGTACATGGTCAATTTTTGTATAAGGTCCATGTACTGCAGAGAAAAAGGTATATTCCTTTCTATCCCCATTCAGTTTCCTCCATAAGTCTACCATATCTAGTTTTTCTAACATTCTGTTTACCTCCTTAACTTTTTTCTTGTTTATTTTATGATTCGATTTATCTGGATCTGAGAGTGGGAGCTTGAGGTCTCCCACTAGTAGAGTTTACCTCTCTGTGTCTTCCTGTTTCTTTCAGCTTCTCTAAGATTTTGGATGCTGTCCCATTGGGTGCATATATATTCAGTATTGAAATAACTTTATTGTCTATGGTACCTTTTAGGAGGATAAAATTTCCTTCCTTATCTCTTTTAATGATATCTATTTTTGCTGCTGCTTTGTCTGAGATAAGGATTGCTATCCCTGCTTTTTTTCACTTCAGCTGAAGCAAAATATATTTTGCTCCAACCTTTTACCTTTACTCTATATGTATCTCTCTGCTTCAGATGAGTTTCTAGTAAGCAGCATATTGTAGGATTCTGGTTTTTAATCCACTCTGCTATTTGCTTACGTTTTAAGGGAAAGTTTCATCCCATTCACATTAAAAGTTATGATTACTAATTCTTTATTGTCCTCCATGCTATCTTCCCTCTGTATTTTTCCCCCTTTCCCCCATCTGTATTTGCCGATATTTTGTTTCTGAATACCATCTCCTTCAGTGTGTTTGCCCTCCTGTATCACCCCCTCCCCTTTCTTTCCCCTTTCCCTTTTTCCCTTTTCCCTTCCCTTCCTTTTGTTAGTTCCCCTTTTTGCCTCACTCCCTCCTCCCTTTCTCCGGCTCCCCCTCCCCTTTTCCCTTTTCCTCCTTTTAATACTTGAAAGGTTAGATGTTTGTTAAGTTAACTATATGTAAGTTGACTTTAAATCATGTCTGATGAGAAGATTCAGGTGTTTCTCATCTCCCTTCTTCACCTCTATTACCATAGATATTTTGTACCTCTTAGTGTAATGAGATTTACCCCATTCAATCCCCTCCCTCCTCCCATCTCCTTCCTGTTCCCCTTTTTAAGGGGGGTAGTGTTTTTAACATTCTATCTAATTGAGTTAAAATTCTTGAGAGTTTTTAGTCTTTCTCCCAAGTAGGGTTAAAGCCAGTTACATCCCATTGGATAGCAGTCTCATGGATAGGTTATGAATGTCCATCATTTCTGGCTAGGTATATTTTCTCTGTTAGAGTTACAATTAAGGTCATTCTTCTTGACAAAAAAAGAAAAGTAACAACTGAGCAGTTCTGCCTTTGCAAACTCATCCTTCCCAAACAGAGTCTATATCCCTTCTCTTTATTCTTTTTCCCCTTCACTGTGGTTACTTTAAATATCTTTTTGTTCCATTGCCAGCCTCAGCTCATTTTGAGCTTTATAATTTCAGACACTATTCCACCACACTTTTCCATTCATCCTCTTTTTTGTGCCCTTGCTTCCATCTTCTGTATAGTTCTTTTAAAATTTAAATTGGTTGATGAATTCCATATATACATCCACAGTGATCTTAAGAAAACACTTATTTCCTTCTTATTCTTGGAATGTCTTAAGCATCTCTTATGCTCCTGAGATGAACTCCTCTTAAGACATTTTAATCCATGGGATTCTACCTCTTTCCTCAGAAGCTTTTTTTTTTTTTAATTTTTTTTTAATTTTTCAAGGCAGTGGGGTTAAATGGCTTGCCCAAGGCCACACGGCTAGGTAATTAGTAAGTGTCTGAGGTTGGATTTGAACCCAGGTACTCCTGACTCCAAGGCCGGTGCTCTATTTACTGCGCCACCTAGCTGTCCCTCTCAGAAGCTTTTGAAATTATTTTTCTAACATCTAGAGTGCATGTCAGATTGTGCCCAGATTTTTTACTCAGAAAGGCTAGGAGGAAATGGTAACTTCTTCATAAGGTTCTCATTATTCCCACCCCAGCACCAAGTTCCTTCTGGTTAATGAGAATCATATCCAATATAGTATTTCCCCTTTTGCTCTTCTGTATTATGAAGGATGAATTTATCACTAAGTGAAAAACTTATTAGACACTGTGCTTTTAGCAGAGAGAGAGCATTAGGAAAGATCTGGATAATTAAAGTCTCCTATTAATACTGTAGCATTCCTTTGTTCAAGTCTTAAATTCTAGTTGCCAAACTCTTCCTCATGTATTTCAGCTTTCTGTCATAGTGATCTGTAGTATGTTGTTGTTGAGTCATTTCATTTTTGCCCAACTTTCTGTGACCTCTTTGGGGTTTTCTTAACAAAGATCCTTCTCCCAACTCATTTTACAGATGAGTGTTGAGTCCAGAGGAGGGAACTCAGTGCCGACATCAATATGATGCATAAGCTGGTTCGTTTATTGATCACAGGATACGTACTTTTATACTCTACATTTTCGTAACCAATTACACAAGCGTTTTAGCAAGCATTTTTTTCACATGCATACCTTGTGTATGTCTTAGGTGATTGTTTTGAGAACCAAACAGTGATTTGATAAACAGAGTGCAGAAGGTAATTATCTCAAAATGCACTATCTATCTGAGCCTGGGAATACACCTCATTAGCTCAGACATGCAGCTACTCCCTTATCTAAGCTCTGAAGTACATCTTGCTGGTTAAAGCACATAACTATTTCTGTGTTAACCCTTCATAGCTCTTAGCCTGGAACACATATGACGCAACAGATGAGGAAACTGAGCTAAACAGTTAAGTGACTTGTCTAGGATGATACAAGTAAGTGCCTAAGGCTGGATTTGAATTCATCTCTTTCTGACTGTGAGCCTAGTAACTCAATCCACTGGGCCACCTGGCTGCCCAGTCTGAAGCTTACTTCATTGATAAAAATTATTTCTTTCTTTCTTTGACCTTCAGTGAAATAATTTCCATTATGCTCCCTCCGTCTGGTTCCTGGATTTCCTTATATAAGCATATTTTCTTAATATGTAAGCTACCTTCTTTCTGCATCTTATCTTTTTCTTTTGAATAGTTTTGTTTGTATCCTTTCAGAGCCCATGGTCTCTGAAATAATATTAACCTATGAAATCTCATAGATTATTCTTAGGTCAAATTTATCTCCTTGCATCTGGACCTCTAGTTCTTTTTTGCTTCTTTTTTTCCCCTGATTTTTGTTTTTTTGTGGGATTAATGTGATTACCCAAAGTCAAACAGCTAAAAAGTGTCAAGTGTCTGAGGCAGGATTTGATCTCAGGTCCTCCTGACTTTTAGGGCCAGTGCGCTATCTACTATGCCATTTAGCTGCCCTTTTTTTCACAGTTACTTCTTTCTTGGATTTTGTTCAAGAACTTCTAGATAGGTTTTCTATTTTTTTTTTTTTTTTTGAGGATATTTTTATGGTTTCTTATTTGGGAGATTTTTAGAGGTAGCTGCCTTCTATCTTCTTGTCCTGTTTTGGTTTGAGACTCTTGATTAAATTCTTCATTTTCTATAAGTGATTCCATTTGGTTTTTGACTCCATGGAACATCATTCCTCCTAGGATTAGCTGATTACCTGAAATCTCATCATTGTTCAGAGAGACTCAACACTTTCTCAGCTCCCTCAGTCGCCTCTTCCTTCTGATTGGAAGGCTGGAGGAGAGAATAAATTAGTTCAAAAACATTTACATCAGCATCTCTGCTAGGTTTTGGAAGAAACAGAATTAGGGAGCCTAGTCCTGATTTGGATACTACCTGGTAGACTCTTTTTTGCTTTGTCTTCTTCCATTAGATTGTAATTTCTTTGAAGTCTGAGACTTTTTCTTATTTGTATTCCGAGCAATTAGCAATGTGTTTAGCACATAGCGGGTACTTAACAAGTGTTACTGAATTGAATTGAATTTGCAAGGTCACCAGCCTTTGTTAGGAATACTTTGTCCCAGCCCAGGAACCAGTTATCTATGAATTTAAAGTTATGGTTTGGAGTTCCAAATTCTATTTTCAGCTACCATCTTCTTTACTAACAATTCATTTTAAAACTTAGTTTTTCTCTTTTGTATCCCTTGACATCAATGGACAACACTGAGGAAAACATACCTTGCATTCCTGTTATCTTCAGTTGTTTTTTGCATTCCTGTTATCTTCAGTTGTTTTTTTCCCCTTCCCATACCCTTTAATTGTTGGCAGGACTTTTTAGGTTCCTTTTGGCAGGATCATTTGTACCAGTGTGAATCACCAATAGTGGGTAGTTGTCATCCATTTTGATAATTATGATCATTCTCTAATTGCTTGGATACATGTCCTGGGAAGGGAACCAACCTTACTCTTCCTGTTAGATTGACAGATAGTTGCTTTAGTGTCCTTGAGCAGGGAATCACCAATGATTATTATTGTTTCCTTCTTCCTCTGACCTTTTTTAGATACTTTACCCGATAGCTTCTTTGGTTTTACTATATCATTAATTGTCCTTTATTTTTGAAGATGACTACAACAACAAGGAGGTAATGTCATGATAAGCACTTGGATTGGATGGGGGGTTGCTGCTGGGGTGCTTTGCTAAGTCATCAGCCACACTTTCTCCTCCAGAGCCATCTGGGTCCAGTGACCAGATATGAATCAGAATGATTGGATCTGGCCCTGAATGCCCAAGGTCACACAGCTAAGGGGCAAGTGTCTGAGACAGGATTCAGACTCCCATTCTCTTGAATACAAGGCCAGTGCTCTATCCACTGCACCACCTAGTTGCCCCTACTGTATCATTAATTAAAAGACAAGCTTTTATTTCTTCTCAGACCATCCAGCTCCCTACTCTTCAGAAGAGTCCCAAATCTTTTTTTAAGCTCTTACTTTTAATACAGTTGTCATTGAATATCCTCATCGACTATTTGCTTCTTTTTCTTTTAGAACTCTTCATTCTCCCTGACAATCTGAATTGCCTCTTCATTTCTTTCTTCCTTAGTAACTGCTTAAGATTTGTTGTTACCACTAGTTGTGGACATTGACTTTTGATTAATTATAAGTTACATTTACATTAATCATTTTAAAATGGAATCTTTATGATGTAGATATAACTCTTCAGGTATATCAGTGATCATTTTTTACTAGGAAAAATGGAAGTCTCTTTATCTTAAGGTAATTATCACTTGAACACTGAAACTTTTATTCTGGGCCTTTATATAAAAAGATTTAGAAATATATTCTTGTTAGTTATAGCTTCTTTTTTTTCTTTTTTTTAAGTTTTAGTTGTGAGAACTGCTGATTGCTTTTGCAATAAAACATCTCTCACGTTTTTATAACTTGTAGGTTGAAACTTTAATGGTTACAGTATAATTATTTCTATCCATTACTGGAGAATTTTTGTTTCTACTAGTTGGTTAATTGTATGTCTTTTGGATGTATGCATAAAGCTTTTTTGAGGTCTGTGTCTTCCATTAGGCATTAAGCTTCTCCATGGTCAGGAATTCTGTCTTAGTCTTTTATCCTTCACAGTGCCTTATACTGTCAAGTAGGCATTCAATAAATATTTGAATGTATGTATGGATTGTAGCTTGCATTTAAGACCAGAAACAAACCCTTCCTTTTTTGCAGACCTTCAGTTGACCATAGTGTGTGGTTATTGATGGTAATGAGCACTTTATTCTTGCAACAATAATTTAAAGGGGAGTTGTGAGTGTCTCATAAATACCTAAAGGCTTCTTCTGAACAGCTAGTTTAGTCATAGTGTATTGATCTTAGTTTCTTCTTTCATTGTTGTAGTTAGAGAAATCAATATCATCCTTGTATTTGCAAACATACCATCATTAAAATATGATGATGAAAGTACATAGAAATATCCCATTCCATTAGTATTAAAAATGCATTTGCTTTTTTGTTTCTTCCATCTGAAAGACTTAAAAAAGCTAAGAAATGAATGAAAAAGTAATGCATCCTAATGTTACATGTGCTTTGTAATCACGAGAAACATTATAGCCAGTATGTTTAATTTTTTTAAAATATAGCTACTCGAAGTTCATTATTGTGGCTTGATTTCTAATAAATGTTTGCATTTGAAAACAAAACAAAACAAATTAACTTGACTTTTGGGTTGATTTCATGTATTCAACTGTTTGTGAGTATAAGTTAAAACACCAGTAGAAAATGGTTCTATGAGGAGGGCTAAAGAAATCCATGAGGTGTGATCCTTGACTTCAAGAAACTGAGAATTAGATTCAGGGGGATACCATATTCTTTTTTGTATAATAGATTGCACACATGTTAAATGTTTGAAAGAGGTACAAATTGCTATGGCCTTTCAGAGGAGGGAGGAGATACTTTTGGCTGAAGGGATCAAACAGCTCTTCAGGAAGCAAGATGAATTTGAGCTGAATCTTAAAGGATATGTATCAGTGGCTTTGTTTTTTTTTTTTTTTTAAGAAGACTGGAAGAAAATGTATTCTATGGGGAGGGATCAGTATGAGTAAAATAGAAGTATATTTGACATTCAAGGCCTACCATAATGTTGTACTGTCTTATCTTTTCTTTCTAAATTTCATTTTATTCCTTCTATATACTATTTGATTCAGCTGAAGTAAACTGTTTGCTACATCCCTTGCCCTTGAATATTCCTGGCCTTTTACCACCTTCCATGACTCTGCTCTTGTTCCTTATTCCTGGAATATTCTTCCCTATTTTCATCTGCTTACTTCCTCCCCAAATCAGATGCTACCTGGAGAAAACTCTAACTCACTTGTCTAATATTACAATTTCCCCTTAGATCTCAATTAGCTTTGTTCTGCACTTTTGTAATATGCATAAACAGAAATGCTATGAGTAGTGATCTCTCTTATCGTTTTACCATACTATAAATGCCATAAGAGATTTCATTTTCTCTAAAATTTGTATCTTCTATTACGTTTAGCTTAGAGCGCTGTAACATCATTCAATTCAAATGTATTAACCATGGCCCTTGTTAAGGTCTGAGAAAAGTCCCCAATTATGGAACAGAGAATAGCAAGGGTTTATTAAACTAGCTCGAGCTAAGGTTCCATCCTAGGACAGGGCTAGGATCCTGGAACCCCAAGTAAAGTGAGGAGAGACCTTATATATTGTTTAGTAGGGGAGTTCCAAGCATCTGCTGGTTGTCTTGAGATAGTGAGTTATCATTGAATGCAGGTCCTCGGGGAGGATCCCCCATTGCATGGTCCCATAGATGACCAGGCAGAAACTTAGGAGCAGAATTTAGGCAAAAGTTCACAGGTTTCCACACCCAGGATCTTACAGGCATTCAGGCAAAAGTTCACAGGTTTTGATACTCAGGGTCTTACACCCTAAATAATTGAATTTTTCTTGCAGTTACTTGGGATAATTGGAGAAAGAATAGGAAGAGGTGGATGACCTTGCCTTGCTAGACACCTAGGTGTACCTTTAGATATTCAGGCCCCAAGAGTGAATAGTCAGGATTAGCTGTCTATGATAGGGTTTAATTATGTAAATAGAAGATCAAGATAAGAAATTTCAGAGACTTAGAATGACCTGATTGATTCAGATAAATATGTGGCCTAGATGGTAGGTGAAAAAATAGATAATTGAAGCAAAGGGATAGTTGAAGACTTGGTCCAATAAGTAGTTGTAGAAACTCAAGCAGGAATGAGTCTCTATAGCAGATGGACTAGAGATATTGAGAGGAGAATTGAAGGAAGTGTGGGAAGGCTGTGGTCAGGAGGATATCAGAAAACATAGATGAGGCAGACTATTGTGGATAGTAGCTGGGATTGCTCCTATAAAAATGAGTTTTGCTTATTTAAACTTGCTGTCAGTTGTCCTTTCTAAAAGAGAGACTGGGGTCTTCAGGGGTAGCTCTTTTCCCAGAACAAGATATACCCATATTTAAATGGAGTGAGAAGGGATAAAGATTTGTTAAAAGTTTTCTTTCCTTTAGCCTACAAAGTTTGACTAAAGAGGAAGTATTTGTCATTGGAATACAGGGTGACTCCTGAGATCTGGATTAAAAAAACCCTATAAAATCAGAGGGACAGTGCTCTTCAATCCCACAGAGCTAGGTTTCTCACAACAGAGCATTTGATTTAGAAGTCAAAATACCCATCATGAGTACAATGAATGGGAAGAAGGAAGAGACCAGGAGGCTAGTTTTTAACCATAGTTATATGCAAGAGATTGTAATGGGAGCCTGAACTAGGATAGTATCCATGGATTTAGAGAGAAAGAAATGAATTCTACAGACTTAAGAGCAGCATTGACAGAACTGTGGAATTGATTGCTTGTTGGGTGATTGAGGGAAAAATTAAAGATACTCAAGGTTTCTGAAGGCAAGGGAATTTGAGGATATGAATGACTGGATTCTTGAAGAGGCCAGGTCTTGGTTTCTCTGTTATTTTGCAACATGTTTTCAGTGTTTATCTCTGCTCTGATTTTCTGGATCTTCCTTCATTGGGATCAGTGAAAATTCCAAACAGATACTTATTAAAGTTATTCTATCTATCTGAAGAAAGGTACAGTCATGATTTGAGTAATAAATTCTTTGAAAATGAAACTGATTCTGTTAATTATACTTTATAAACTGTTTAAGATAGGCTATATGGAATAGTGACAGAATACATGGAATCTTGGGGGAAATCCTTATGCTAAGTTTTGCTGGTAAGGATCTCAAATTAGTAAGAATGATCAAGACAATTTTGAAAGATAGAAATCCAAACTATCAACATTCATGTGAGGAAAAAATTTCAAGACACTAGGCATCTGAAAAATGTAAATTAAACCAATTCTGAGGTTTTATCTCACACCCATCAGACTTAGTTATATAGTTGATAAAAAAGGAAAATGACAAATACTGAAGGTACTATAGGAGAGCAGGCACATTAATGCACTCTTGGTGGAGCTATGAATTAGAATAGTCATTTAAGAAAGCAATTTGGAACTAGGCTCCAAAAGTTACTATATTGGATAAAAATTGGATTACCTCAAGGATTACACTATTGGGTCCATATCCAAGAGAGATGAAAGAAAACAAAAAACCTAGATGCTACTAGATGTCAGGCTCCTTGAAAGTAGAAGTATTATTCATCTTTGTATTTGTAGCATCTAGTTTAGGGTCTTTACTTATTAGATGCCTAGTTAGTGTGATGAATTTAGTAGAAGTAAAATAAAATAATAAACTATATTTTTAAAGTGGGAAAGGATCCAACCAGTGGAGAATAACTGGACAAATTAGTGTTTATAAATGTAATAGAATATTATTGAGCTGGAAAAAACTGTGAAAAGGACATTATCAGAGAAGCTCTGGAAAGGTTTATATGAGTCATTGCAGTAAAGTGAGCAAAAATAGGATGATAATTTATCCAATTACAATAACAACATAAAAACAAATAACATTGAAAGACTGAAGAAATAGGGGTGGGTAGGTGACACAGTGGACAGAGCACTGGCCCTGGAGCCAGGAGTACCTGAGTTCAGATCCAGCCTCAGACACTTAGTAATTACACCTAACTGTGTGGCCTTGGGCAAGCCACTTAATCCCATTGCCTTGCAAAAACCTAAAAAAAAAGACTGAAGAATTATAATCCAACTACCAACCATGATTCCAGATAACTGATGATGAAACATGTTTCCCTCCACCTTTTGACAGTGAGATGATCCATTAAGGATGCAAAATGAGTCATATTTTTTAGTCTTGTTCAGTTGTGGGAAATTATTTTGCTTGATTGTATATTTGTTAAAAAGTGGTTTACATTTATTTTTCTTTTTCAACCTTGAGGGTAGATAAGAGGAAAAGAAAATTCATTATTATTAATTGATTAATTAACAAATTAATTTTATAAATATGGAGACATAAAGTAAGGAAAAGACAGGATTTGTAAATCTAGATTTGTGAGTTCTATGCCTGACTTTTTTATCCCGAGCAGGTAATGTATAATATTCTTTTGGTTTTAGTTTTTTTAATGTGTAAAATTAGGGGATCTCTGAAGTTTCTTTGAACTCTTAAAAATTTCTGATTTTTAGAGTCATTGTGGTAGGGCAGGAATAAAGCTACTTGATCTGTATGTACATAGAAATATTTACTTTAATATATTAGGAAAAAATCTAAGAAATGAGGGGATATTCAGTGCATTCAATAAGAATAAATTTGAACTGAAATCAGGCTTGTAAAATGCATTTTTTAATTAAGTTGTTTTATGCTAATGGATATTTTCTATCTTGTTTCTAGAAATTGAAAGATATAGTAAAAGATATCTGAAAAATTACAAAGAAGATGATTTGGAATGGGTACCAGGTAAGTATAAATTATGTAACTAAAACTTTTATTTTAAGATTTCTTGTTTCCTTTTTGCATAGAACAGATTTCCATTTATTGAGAACTACAGAAAAATAACAATTGCATTTCTGTGTTATCTTTTGGCCTTAGAGGTAAGAGCAGTCTTCCAGGTAAGAGCAGTCTTCCCAAATTCAAATTTGTAAGTCTTCTCTTTTTATAATCTGAGTTAATAATATGCTGTTAAAGTTTCAGTAATTCAATTCAAGGAATATTTATTAGGTGCCTAATATATGCACAACCCATGGTGTCTGCCTTGTCATAACCTGATATGTAAATATTCAGGAGCTGGCATGAAAAGAGGATTTTTCACATTTTTGAGGAGAGAAGAACTAGAAAACAGGTTCAAGCTGTAACAACTAGTTACAGTTTGTCAGCAAAAGACATTTATTTTTTAAGGACTGCTACTCTTTTTTTTAAAGGTTTTATTTATTTTGAGTTTTACAATTTTCCCCCCTAATTTTACTTCCCTCCCCCCCACAGAAGGCAATTTGCCAGTCTTTACATTGTTTCCATGGTATACATTGATCCAAATTGAATGTGATGAGAGAGAAATCATATGCTTAAGGAAGAAACATAAAGTATAAGAGATAGCAAGATCAGACAATAAGATAATCATTTTTTTTTTCTAAATTAAAGGTAATAGTCCTTGCTCTTTGTTCAAACTCCACAGTTCTTTCTCTGGATACAGATGGTAGTCTCCATTGCAGACAGCCACAAATTGTCTCTGATTGTTGCACTGATGGTTGATCATCACTCCCATGTTGCTGTTAGGGTGTACAGTGTTTTTCTGGTTCTGCTCATCTCACTCAGCATCAGTTCATGCAAATCCCTCCAGGCTTCCCTGAATTCCCATCCCTCCTGGTTTCCAATAGAAGTTTGCTAAGCCATTCCTCAATTGAAGGACATTTATTTGATTTCCAATTTTTTTGCCACCACAAACAGGGCTGCTATGAATATTTTTTTTGTGCAAGTGATGTTCTTACCCTTTTTCATCATCTCTTCAGGGTATAGATCCAGTAGTGGTATTGTTGGATCAAAGGGTATGCACATTTTTGTTGCCTTTTGGATGTAGTTCCAAATTTCTCCCCAGAAAGGTTGGATGAGTTCACAGCTCCACCAACAGTGTAATAGTGTCCAAGATTTCCCACACAAGATTTCCTCAGAGAAGCTTTAATTTGTATTTCTCTAATAAGTAATGATTTAGAGCAATTTTTCATATGACTATGGATTGATTTGATCTCCTCATCTGTAAATTGCCTTTGCATATCCTTTGACCATTTGTCAATTGGCGAATGACCTTTTATTTTTTTTAAATTTGACTCAGTTCTCTGTATATTTTAGAAATGAGTCCTTTGTCAGAAACATTAGTTGTAAAGATTGTTTCTCAGTTTACTACATTTCTTTTGATCTTGGTTAAGGCCTGCCACTTTTTTTTTAAATTTTTTTTCAAGGCAGTGGGATTAAAGTGGCTTGCCCAAGACCACAAGGCTAGGTAATTATTAAGTGTCTGAGGCAGGATTTGAACTCAGGTACTCCTGACTCCCATGCTCTATTCACTGCGCCACCTAGCTGCCCCTAAGGACTGCCACTCTTAAAAGTATTGTGTTTACATGTTAATAGTACTTTTCTATTTCAGGTACACTATTAATCCTATTGTAAAATAAATAATAGTTTATCCCTTCTTCTGGGAGAATTTATATCCTGAAAACTCTAGCTTTAAGATGTGTTTTTCCATCCAAGTTTCAACAGGTTCATCTTTATTTTTTTTAGGCATATGTAATTTAAGTTATTTGGGTACCTTTTCTAATAGAACCTACTTTGCTTGCTTTATAATTGCAAAAAACACATTTTACCTATGATATAAAAATCAGAGCTAAATGTAACTTTTTATGGTATGCAACCTAGGGTTTCTTAAGCTTTTTTGGGTGTGGCATGAACCCCCTTAGCAGAAGTAGATGAATTTCTTAGAATAATATTTTTAAACATCTAAAAATAAAACATATAAGATTACAAAGGAAATAAGAGTTTTTAAAATCTTTTTAAAAATTGTTTTGGATTTTTTTCACAGACTCCAGGTTAGGAACCCCTAATCCTATATTCTTCTCTCATATTTTCCATAGAAATGAGGAAATTGAGACCCGAGTAGTTAAATGAATTAGTGGAACAGAACCAGGACCCAGGTTTTTTTTTTTCTCTCTCAAGCTAGGACTGCTTTCTCTGTACTGTCCATCTCATATTTTAATCAGCATTTTCAGTGTTTTCATGCACCTGACCTTTGAAGAGAGGCTTAAGAGAGCCTTACTCTTTTATGTAATATAATGTGTGTATACTCAGTCAGTCAGCACTTATTGTTGATGAGGACACAAGTTCCCATGGAAACAGTCTCAAATGTCTCATATTTTTTTTCTACTTCATTTCTCACTGGTCTCAAACCATTATCTCTTCATATTTTAGCTTGATTTTTCTGTGAAACATTTTTTCTGTTAAATGTAAATATATTCACTGTAGAAACCATTAGCTAAGGAATGCCATGTGAAACTAAGATTTATATATTTTCTGCTACTAATTTAATGAGTTTCCTTTTTGGGTTGGTAAGGTTTTTGGATGTATTGTTTTAATGATGCTTCATCTTTCTGCTCAGTTCAATGTCTACACAGTTAAAAGAATAAAAAAATAGCAGTAGTTATAATATAAAGGTGACTGAAGGTAGAAGCTGATTGAAATAGTTGACTTTTCTCTCAGTTATCTGGATTTTTTTTTTCTAGGATAATTTAGAAAACTGTCAGTTCTTTACTCTTCTTTGCAGGCTGTGGATACAGCAATGGTGTGGTTACCCTGAGACTTAATATTTTGAATTAATTTGTGGTATGGTCTGCAGTATCTGGACAGAGTCCTTGACCCTCATTCATCTGTGCTAGAGAAAATACATAGAAGTCAAAGGCTAGGTTTCCTCATTCAGAATCACTGGTACCATGTATATCTGTCTCTCTGTCTCTGAATCAGATTGGAGAAGACTTCCAAGAGAGATGATGCCAAGGAAAAAGCTGACAAAAGGTAGGATATGATAAAGATTCATTATACAGCAGTCTTTTGGATGTGGAGAGGGTGTTAAATTACTACTTGATATGGGCTTTATCTAAATTTTATGTATTTACTTCAAAGCTTCAGTGTTCAATTTTTTTATTTTTCCAGGGTGGTGGGGAGGGGGAGGGTGGGTAACAGACCTAGAACTGTGATTTCATTGGTGTTCTGGGAATACCTGGAAGGAGTAAATCCTGTCTATGTATTTCTTCAACCTATAATCTGAAAGAGTTGCCTGAGGCATTGAGAGCTTAAGTGACCTATCCAAGGTCACATAGCTAGCTTGTGTTCAAAGCAGGACTTGAACCCAAGTCTTGATTCATAGATCAGTTTTCTGTCCATTACCTCACACTTATCTCTCATGCAGATGATAATTTGTGAAACTTAGTGACCTAAGTGTTTCTTAAATTTCTGGTTTTGTTGGGATTTCTTGATATTCTAGCAATAGTTTTTCAGTTTTGTAAATGAGTTAGAAATATTTCATTAAGATATTTAAGTTTAGAAAACAATGTTGAAACTTAAATATTGTGCATAATAATATTTGATATTTATGTAGTGCTTCAAGATTTGTAAAGCATTTCACATAAATGATCCCATTGATCTTTTAAGGAATTTGGTGAAGTAGTTAATACATGTTTTATTAGCCCTATCATATGGGCAAGGAAGCAAGGTGAGGAGAAGTGAAGAGACTTGCCCAGATCCACACAAGTAGAAGAGACTGGAGGAGGTGCATTTGTACAGAGACTTTTCTGATTTCAGATCCAATGTTCTTGTTGTTCCATCATGTTGCCACATTTTTAAAAACCAGAATAGTTTATCAGTATTTACAGTGAATCTTTTTATTGGGCAGCTAGGTGGCTTAGCAGATAGAGCATTGGGCCTGGAATTAGGAAGATCTGACTTTAAATATGTCCACATACACTTGCTAGGTGTGTGACCCTGGGCAAGTCAGTTAACCCTGTTTGTCTCAGTTTCCTCATCTGTAAAAACTGAGCTGGAGAAGGAAATGTTAACTTTATCTTTTCAAAGAATATTTCAAATGGGGTCATGAAAAGTTGGATATAAACTGAAAAATAAACAAAGTAAAAATAGGCTTCCAGAGATTGAAAATGATTTTATATTGGGGTAGAGGGATGAGAAGAGCCTATAATATTATTTTGCACATCATTAAAATATCAGACTATCTTACATAATAATACAGCTGTTGGAATTATTTTACCTGACCTTCACAGTCCTTTTCTGGCCTTTACATATGATTTGAAAGTATGGATTATTTTATTAAATAATTTGTAAAGAAGAATAATTAGCAATTATTAGTTTCTGCTTTTTTAGTCTTATGTGGAACAACCAGTTATTGTTCTTTTCAATAAAATAATAAACAATAATGAATTTACATATTTACCACTTTTTCTTCCCTACATAATATATTCTTATTAATATTTTATAAAAATATTAATTACTGTATCGATATAAATCTTTGAAAAAGGCAATATATATTGCTATTATCTGCAAAATTTTTTGTCTTCAAAAAGTAGATACTATTTTGTTTCATAGAATTCAAGTATCAGTCTACTTAAATGGTCAGGATTTTTAAAAAATTTTATATCTGAAAATTTTAAAGAATCATTGAGTCTCAGAATTGGAAGTCATCTCATTCAACTCCTAAGTATGAATCCCTTCTTTTACAAAAAAAAGTTGTATTGGTATCTTTTTACATCCTATTTTATATTGGATCTTGTTTTACATCAAAATTATTTTCAGCCAATATCTCTCTTCACTCTACCCCTATTACAATGAACTGTTACAAAAAGAAAGACACATAAAAAGGTTATTGGAAGACAATTTCTTTCTTTTTGTAAAAGTTTATTCTTTTATTTTTTTTATTTTTTGCTTTTTTCTTCTTTTTTTTTATAATTTTGGAGCTTTGGTTCTCTCCTTCTCTCCTGCCATTCCTGTACCCACTGAGAAGACAACCAATATGATCATTTATACATGTGAAATCATGTGAAACATTCCCATATTAGCCATATTAGAAGAATGAAAGTGAGAAAATTATATTTCAATTTGCACTCAAGAGTATCTTTTTCCAATAAAGATAAGATGAATGTATAACAAAACCTAGCAATTTATTGTGTATGAGAAATATACTTAAAATAGGAAAAAAATAAAAATTTTGGGGTTGGAATTTGAAATTATACCCCCCCCCCATGATTAAAATGTTTAGCCCCTTTGTCACAGAAGTTCCATGGCTAGGCATCTAACCCATATGCAAGCAAAAATGAAATAGTCTAGGCCTTCAAGGAACATATTAGTGGGGATATTGGAGAATCTGGAGAAGCTTCATATAGAAGTTGCTTCAGCAGAGTAGTCAAGGAAATTAATTCCAAATGGAAGGTTGAGTTGAGCATGCCTAGGCAGATGGAGATGAAAAATAGTAGTAATCTGCATACGAAGCATAAAGTTAGAATGACCAAGCTTGACATTGAAGAAAAGTTAGAAAACATATTTCCATTCCCTCTTTGTGGAGGTGGAAAACTTTGTGTGAGGAATGCTGAATGCACTACCAGAAAAATGATTTGTTTGGTTTAGTTGGACTTCTCATTTTCATATTCTTTTTGATTCTTTATTACATTTAAGTTAATAGAAGAGGGAGGAGAATATTCAGAAATGAAGGAAATATTAAAAACAAATTGTATTAATTTAAAATTTTTAATAGTACACACGAGAGAGAGAGAGAGAGGCAAATTAACTTATTGGTTAATTTACCTATATCCTCTTGTATAAACAGTAGATAGACACTTCTGGGCTTAGTCCTCTTTTTTTTTTTTTAAGTTTTTGCAAGGCAATGGGGTTAAGTGGCTTGCCCCAAGGCCATACAGCTAGGTAATTATTAAGTGTCTGAGATGGGATTTGAACCCAGGTACTCCTGACTCCAGGGCCGGTGCTTTATCCACTGTGCCACCTAGCTGCCCTCTTCGCCCTCTTTAATAGATTTCTTTTTTCTGATGCCCGCAGTTGCAGGAGTTTTTTAAACTTTTAAAGAATGGTGAATGAATGAGAGTTTGAGGAATGTAGAACACATTTTCTTGTTATACTTTTTTCTGTAAGAAAATAAACTTATGATAACACATTTAATTTCTCATCCTGTTACTGGTTTTGTTGCGATGTTGAGTGCCCTTTTTCTTCACTTGAAATGGTGTGAAGAAACTGAACCCAAGCTACCTCTTTTACTTGTCATCTTGCAGCTGTGATCATACCAAGCCTGCTCTTCAGCATCTCTGACAAATGATCATCTGTTCTCTATTTGAAACACCCTAGTATTGCCTTCTGAGGCAGACCCTTTTATTTTAGAGAATTTTTAATTATTAGGAATCTTCTTTATATTGTTCCTAAATATGCCTCCGTGAAATTTCCATCTCTTCCTTATTCTGGCCCCTGGAGGCAAGCAAAATAAGTTTTATTCTACTCATATAATCATTCTTTTCATCATCATAATTAGTAATTATACTTTACAAATATTATCTCTTTTGGTCTTCACAGCAACCCTAGTAGTTGCTATTATCATCTTCATTTTACAGATGAGGAAACTGAGGTAAACAGAGGTGAAGTGTCTCACAACTAGTAAGGATCTGAGACTATATTTTAATCCATGTCTTCCTGACTCCAAGGTCTAGTTTTCTATCTATTGTACCACATATCTGCCTGATGAGGTAATAATCTCAGTGATACTTATTTTAAATGCTTGAAGACAATCGTCATGATGAAAATCAAAATCTTCCCTTATTTTTAGGCTAAAAATGCTCCGTTTCTTTAACCAAGCTAGGGTGAAGGATTTTTGGTCTTCTCATCATTCCGTTGTTACTCAGTCACTTTTCAATCATATCTGACTCTATGACTCCATTGGGGTTTTTCTTGGCAGAGATATTAGAGTAAGTTGCCTTTTTCTTCTCTAGTTCTTTTTATAGATGAGGAAACTGAGACAGATAGGGTTAAGTGACTGAACAGCTATACTTCTAGCCTGGATGAGAAAGGGAGACTCAGTCTCAATTTTTTTTTTAAGTGAATCAGTTTTGTTTTATTTTTTGATTTATCAGTCGTGACCATGTTTCCTGAATTGTTCCTTCAGTTTCCTGAAGTGTTCATTCAAGACTAATAATTTGAACTCAATTGAGGGATGTTCTTTTATCATCTTATCACTTATGTTCCAATTCTCCATAAACTACTCCTTATTCTAGACTTTCCATTCCTGAATGCCATTCTACTTGGTAGAGGAAACCGAAGTAAAACAGGAACTGCCTTCTCTCATATTATGCATTGAGTTCCCTTTGCTTCATGTGTGGTCTTTTTTGATCTTTTTGCTTCCAATGGAGCTTTAACATAGGACAAAAAAAGGCTTTTTGTTGTCTTTGGCCATTGAAAGCCTCAACTTGTTCTGCTGTACTCCTCCTCCCCATCCCACCCCTCTTTTTACTGTTTTACTCTTGTTACTTATAAATCTACTTTACATGCCTTAATAGCATGTATTCTCCTTCTATGCTTAAAATTTACTATCTTACCTAATCCTATATGTGTTATTAAAAAACTGAAATATTTAATGCTATGTAACTGTACTAGAGAAAGATGGAAACTCTTCTCAGTCATTAGCAGTATTTCCAAGTGACTTTGTACTTTGGCTTTTTTCTTTAGAGGTAGCAACAGGACCTTAATTTTCTATAAAACCTTTCCTGTTCACCTTTAATATCCTGCTTCCCTATGGTGTTTCTGAAAGGAACAGATAAAACTGAACCAATCTCCATGACTACTGCCTTTTATGCTCAGTTTTCCTCATTCACCTTTATCCCTGAAGTGAAGAAATGACAGGCATAAAACCTAGGTAGAGAAAAGAGACAGGAGGGCATCTGGGCATAATAATAGCTATTTCTTTGTGCCATCTTACAGAGATTTTTTTTTAAAATTCATTATTCTCCCCACCTAGTTTGTTTACTTTGGTAATAGAAAGATAAGTTGAGAAATTAGATTTTTAAACTGATAATTGTATTTATTTATTTTAATTTTTAAGACTTTATGATTATTTAGCTTTAGCATAGAAACCCACTTAACCCTCTACTGAGGGGGAAAAGGGACAAAAAGAAGTAGAAAATGAGTTATTTTTAAACTGGAATGAATATAAAAGTGAGGAGACCAAGAAAGAAATAGGAGAAAATAGGAACCAGGGGCATTTTAGGAAACATACAAAGAACTGGGCAATACCAGAGATTAGAGTTTCTTGAATTACTTATAGTAAAGAATCACTGCATGTTTGAAATTAGATTATTAGAAAAGAATATGAACTTAGCAGAGAGGAAGATTTCTGTGATTATAAATGTAGATGAGTAAGTTATTTTATTTGATTCTCACAACAGTTCTAAGGTAGGCAGGGCAGATGTACTCTCTATGCTAAAGCAGAACTGGTACCACTGAACCAGTAAGATCCATTTGGACCACATATTGACATAGAAAATTACATATTAATACTATCTATTTTTTGGCTTTTTGAAATTTCATTAAATCTTTACCAGTTGCATTTTTGATCTGGTCTGGGACACACATTTGGGATATTGTGGGCCATATGTTTTTATTTGACACCTCACCTGAAAAGTGCTTCATATGCGTGAAGAAATTGAGGCTCAGGGAAATTGATATTTCTCAAAAGCTAGTATGATGTAAGACTATGACTAGAAATCCAGATCATCCTGGTTCTTGACCCAGTGGATTTTCTCTTTACCGCAATTACCTCCATGCATTGTCTCCTCTGTCTCTTGCCATGAATAATTCTATTTGGAGGGAAAGAGGAGGAAAAATCTTTTTTTTAATTCAAAAGTTTAAACTTAAGAATAGTAGAATTTTAGTGCTATGAGGGAATTTATATATTTATTTGTTGATTAATATGAAAGGAAAATTTTCAGTATTTGGCCTATCTTCCTGTATCTACCACTTCTACTTTTCATTTTACTACAAATGTTTACCTCATTACTTAGAGCTGGACTCAAATTTTCATTGTTAGGTTTTTTTTTTGTTTTGTTTTGTTTTTTAGGTTTTTGCAAGGCAAATGGGGTTAAGTGGCTTGCCTAAGGCCACACAGCCAGGTAATTATTAAATGTCTGAGGCCAGATTTGAACTCAGGTACTCCTGACTCCAGGGCTGGTGCTCTATCCACTGCGCCACCTAGCTGCCCCTACATTTTCATTGTTAATCCTTATTTCCTCATTTCAAAACATATTCTTTCTAATTTGAAATAGTTTATAGCCTGGGTGATTGGGAAGTCCTAGTGTCCTTCAAAGAAGGGTTCAGGAAGGGAGCAGGGCTTTATTAAGCACCTGCTAGACACTATACTAAACACTTTGCAGATTGTATCTCTCTCTCTCTCTCTCTCTCTCTCTCTCTCTCTCTCTCTCTCTTCTTTAAGGTTTTTGCAAGGCAAATGGGGTTAAGTGGCTTGCCCAAGGCCACACAGCTAGGCAATTACTAAGTGTTTTAGGCTGAATTTGAACTCAGGTATTCCTGACTCCAGAGCTGGTGCTCTATCCACTGCACCACCTAGCCACCCCTGATATTATCTCTTTTGATCCTCTGGGATGTAAGTGCTGTTATTAGCTATTATTGTAGTTTGGAGGACAGAAATGTTTTAGGAAAAGATCACTTCTGTTTTAGCATGGGGAGTTTTGAGATGCCTTTGGAGAATTCAGTGTAAGAGGTCTAAAAGGCATTTGGGAACGTGGAACTGAAGTTTGGGGGATAGACTAAGGCCTGGATATATAGATGAGTGAATAAATGAATGAAAATGTTTTTATTAATTTCATACGATGTGCAAAGCACTGTATAGTGGCAGTAAAAATGTAAAAAGCAAGACAGTGTCTGCTCTCAAGGAACTCATATCCTAATCGAAAGAGACAGTCCAGATGGAAGGTTATAGCTGCAAATCAGATAAAAAGAACCCATGATCTATAATAATAATGATAATAACTAATTATTATGTAGTGCCTACTATGTTCCAGACACTATGTTAAGCATTTTACAATTATAATGTCATTTCAACCTCACAACCATCTGAGAAGGGAGGCGCTATTATTATCCCCACTTTACGGATGAGTAAACCAAAGCAACAAATGAAATACCTTGCTCAGGGAAATACTGCTAATCATATCTTGACTGCGTTTGAATTAAGATCTTCCTGTTTCAGGATGTATTACCTAGCTTTAGGGCATTTCAACAAAGTTGGGAATACTTCTTTTCAGGGCATTTTCCCTGAGAAAATCCCAGTTGTTTCTGGGGTTGAGCCCTTTGATAATAACAACAACTTTGTTGACAAGAACTTTCCTTTCTGGGTTGTCAGTGACTGTGGCTATAACACCTGGAGATGCCAGATTGCATCTTCATAGAAATTATTTCCCAAAAGTTGGCTGTGGAGTCAAATAATTTTCTGCATAGAGATAATAGTTAAACTCATGAGAGCTAATGAGATCACCAAGTGTAGTGGTATAGAGGGAGAAGAAAAAAGGGTCTGAGGCAGAGCCCTATGAGATACTCAGGATTAGTCAGTATGATCTGAACAAAGATAAAGGAGAAGGGGGAACCTGTCAGCTAAGCAAAACAGGAAGAGGGAATTGTGTGTGTGTGTGTGTGTGTGTGTGTGTGTGTGTGTGTGTGTGAGAACACACCTAGGAGGAGTGATTAACAATGTTGGAACTACATCAATTTTCATTTAGCTACATGCTATGAAATTTCCTTTTCCAAGAAGAGATAGTTCATCATGTATTTATCATTTTATTTTGTAGAGACAGTGATGTTGTAAATAAAATCTAAGAACAGTGACTACTTTTTGTTTGTTTTTTGGTTTTTTGAATGTTATTTTACTGTATTTTTTCCAATCAAAAATAGTTTTCAGCATTCATCTTTTTGTAAGCATTTGAGTTCCATGTTTTTCTACCTCCTTCCCTTCCTTTCCTCCTTGACAATGAATAATTTGATATAGATTAGACATGTGCAGTCATGTTTGACACATTTCCATATTAGTCATTCTGTGAAATAAAAATCAGAACTAAAAGGAAGAAAAAAATAAGAGTAAAAAACTAAGTTTTAAAAAGTGAAACTAGTATGCTTTCATCTGTATTCAAACTCCATAGTTTTTTCTCTGGTTGTGGATGGCATTTTCCATCACAAGTTGTTTAGAATTGCCCTTGATCACTGACCTGCTGAGAGGACTGTTTATCATCACACAATAATATGTACAAGGTTTCTTGGTTCTGCTCACTCCACTCAGCATCAGTTCCTGCAGGTCTTTTCAGGCAAGAAAAGTTACTGTGATTGCAGACCCTGATGTATGAATTGCTGTAACTTATTTATTGTCAGGCTTTTTAAAAAATTGCCTTTCACATTGGTTTAGGGAAATCCTAATGAGTAGACTAATTCTCCCCAGGCAATTCAGCATATGTTTGGCAACCTAAAGTTTACAGAGCAGGAAGGTTTAAGTGATGTCCAGGATCTCTCATCCAATATTTTTGAAGGGCATAACTTGAGTTCAGGTCTTCCAGATTCTGAGAATATTTATTTTTTATATACTTATTTATATATTTATTTAGGTTTTTGCAAGGCAAATGGGGTTAAGTGGCTTGCCCAAGGCCACACAGCTAGGTAATTATTAAGTGTTTGAGACCAGATTTGAACCCAGGTACTCCTGACTCCAAGGCCGGTGCTTTATCCACTATGCCACCTAGCTGCCCTGAGAATAACTCTTTATATACCAGATTATGCTCCCCTTCACCTTAACTTTTAGACATAAAAAAAAATTTTTGTATCTTTATTTACTTTGCTGTACAACAATCAGGATTAAGTTACTTGTTCAGGGTCATACAGCTAGTAAGTGTCTAAGAACAGGTTTGAACTCCTTATTCAAGACTGGTGCTTCATTCACTGCTCCACCTAGCTGCCCTGTAGACATAAAATTTTCACTAAAACATCAGTAAATTAGTGCTCACCATATATTACTCCTTTTTATTTTAGTCCCTAACACCTTGCTTATCTATATATTCTTTCCAATTCAGGGCATTAGACCACTGGGATTTTGGTGTATTTTTGGCACCATGGCTTAACTTATTAGTTTTTTTTTTTTTTAGCAGGAATGGCAGAAGCCATACAGGTGATGATGGAATAGAGAATAACTGGGTTATATATATCTCTATGTTGGCATGTCACTGGGAGTTATATGGATGGGCGTGGCTAAATGTCTCCAATGACTTAAAAAATTTATAGATGCAAAATAGCTTGAAAGTTTGGGAGCACTTTAAGATTGTCTTGGGGTTTAGGAAGCTGAAACAGTGACTTGGGAGTTCTGGAACTTGGCTATAATATTCCTAGGGGTTGTTTTTTGGGATCTCTTTCTCAGGGGGCTCAGTGAATTCTCCCCATTTCTGTTTTGCCCTCTGCTTCTAGGATATCAGGGCAATTTTCCTGTAGTAATTCTTTGAAAATGATGTCAAGGCTCTTTTCCTGATCATGACTTTCAGGTATTCCAGTAATTTTTAAATTATCTTTCCTAAGTCTGTTGTCCATATCAGTTGTTTTTTCAATGAGATGTTTCACATTTTCTTCTCATTTTTCATTTTTTTTGGTTTTGAAGTATTGATTCCTGATTTCTCATAAATTCATCAATCTCCCTGAGTTCTATTCTTTGTTTGAAGGATTTATTTTCCTCAGAGAGTTTTCTTATCTCTTTTTCCATCTGGCCAATTTTGCTTTTTAAAGCATTCTTCTCCTCAATAACTTTTTGAACTGTTTTATCCATTTGACCTAATCTGGTTTTTAGCATGCTATTTTCTTCAGGATTTTTTTGGATTTCCTTGACTAAGTTGCTGACTTCATTTTCATGTTTTTTCCTGAATCTCTCTCATTTCTTTTCCCAGTTTTTCTTCTAACTCCCTCATTTGATTTTCAAAGTCTTTTTTGAGCTCTGTCATAGTCTGAGCCCAATTTCTGTTTTTTTTCTTGGAGTCTTTAGATGCAGGAGCTTGTGCTTCCTCATCTTCAGACTGAGTGTTTTGATCCTTCTTGGGCTCATATGCAAAATATTTCTCAATGGTGTTCCCCTTTTTTCCCTGCTTGCTCATTTTCCCAGCCTAAGCTTGTTTTGGGGGCGTTTCCTGAGCTTTTGGGACACTCCCACAAGGGTCTCAGTGTGTGAAGCTCTGCCATATGTGCCCCCCTCTGCCATGGGGCTGGGGGGGGGCCTGCTCTTCTGTGGGAGAGCCTAGACTGCGATCAGGATCTGAATGTGGTCAGAGCCCCAGATTCCTGTCCCAGGGGCAGAGGACAGAGCTCTGCAGTCTCTCTTCACTCCCCTCCCTAGGTTCAGTGGGCTCATGCCCTGGAGGCTCCTGCTTCCTGGCTCTGCCTGCTTCTGTTTCCTGGATCAGTGCTGTGGTGGCCAAGCTGCTCTCTGTGTGCCCTGAGGGCTGGGCTTCACGTGCTCCCTTTGGCAGAGGTCCCCAGCTGTTCCCCCAAGTTGTGCCTGGTGCTGGGTGGGGGGCGGCATAGGTCAGGAAACTCTCCTGCTGCTGTGAGCTGCCTCCGGGAGGCTGAAGTTCTTTCGCTCTGGTGGGCCATCCCTCTGGTGGGCCGCCCCTCCATCCCCGGGGAGCAGAGCCTTTCTGCTCTTTTCCAGATTACCTTGAGTAGGAGAACTGCCTCATTGGGTTCTGTCTCTCAAACATTTAATTAGAGTCCTTAGTTTCAAAGATTTATGAGAGGGCGCCTAAGACACAATCCATTCTTGTCGCCATCTTGGCTCCACCCCCTACATGTATACTTTCCTGAAGACAGTTTTTAATCAAAACCTTGAAAACAGATTTAACAATTTGATACCCCATGAATAAGAAAAGATCCATTTTAGGCAATAATTGTGTAAACACTTAGCAAGAAGGTGTTAAGAACATACTGTCACTGACGTTTTGGGCACATACTGGATATAGCTAGCCTCTTTATGAAATTAATTTCCTCTTTTGAAATTTTTGGTCCATTGTTTAGGGGATTTGTGTCTTATGAAATGAGATGCTTGTTGATAAAATCTCCTTAGGGAAAAACACAACAGTACATAAGGCACTTACTACTCCTGACTTTTTAATACTCTACTAGCATTGATTTTGGGCTGCAGAATTTATTAGAAATTCTCCCAACCTTGACTATGTTTATTATTCTACAAAACAGATTAAAGCAGTGTCCTTGTTCCTCTGCTGCTTAGAGCATTCTAAGAGAATAATAGCAAAGTTAAGAGTATTGAGCAAATAGCTATTAAATCCAATAAAATTACTTTTATTTCAGTAAAATCTCATCAAAAAGTTATGGCCATGGGCATATTTGCTGAATGAATCATAATTTAGTGCAAATAATAGAAAATTACATTCTCAGTTATGGTTGAGCAAACACAATTTACTGTGGTCCTTTTCTTCATTGTTTTTATATTTTGCCTTTTCATATATATATAATATATAGAAAATGCCTGGTTCTTAGGTATGTGTGTATTATACACACACACACACACCTAAGAACCAGGCATTTTCCTAAGTGCTGGGGCTGTAAGTACAAGGAATGAAATGATCCCTACTTGCAATGAGTTTATAGTCTAATGATTGTTTATTAATCAACTTCTTTAAAAATTTTTTTGTTGATATACTTTTAAAAAACATTGCCAGAATTGCTGCTATTATTTACTTCCCTTCCTTCTCACAGGCAGTCATTCCACATAAAGGTTTTCTTAATTTACCCAGGTGTTCTTTTGTGCCCATTTTATCCCATTATTTACTTGAGATTTGAGGGAAGAGGAAGATCAGTAAACATTTTCAGAACTCAAGGCTAATGTACCATTTTGCAGCTAATCATGGTGCATCTAAAGACATTGTGTCAGTTTGAAATAACATTGAATTCAGTACTAATCATTGAGTAGTTTATTGAGTACACCTATACCTCTGATTTAGTATAGATGTTAAATGACTGAAAAAAGGAACTGACTTTTATTTTGCAATCTGTTAGAGATCTAAACTTATATATTTAGAGGTAAAGAATTGTGATATATTTTATTATGACTGTTCAGTTGAATTATTTTTACTTTGTTCTGGTAATGAGATTTAAATATTGAATTCTTTCCCCTTTTTTCATTGATTAAATGCTGATTGTATTCATGAAGAGATGTCCTCCATTTTCATTTCTCAAGCATAGTGAAATGTCATCTCTTAAATTCTAGGCATATTGAATAGTGATTGATTAGGAGGATTCATGCTTGGAGATTTGAGCTTTTATATTTTTTTAGGTTGTTTTGTTTTGTTTCGCAAGGCTTGCCCAAGGCCACACAGCTAGGTAATTATTAAGTGTCTGAGGCTGGATTTGAACTCAGGTACTCCTGACTCCAGGGCCGGTGCTCTATCCACTGTACCACCTAGTCACCCCTCATGCTTGGAGATTTGATCAGAATTTTCAGCTAACATAAATATTACTATTGACCTCACACCAATGCCTTTCTACCCCTCAAAACTACAGCAGTACTAAAGCATTTTAAAATATTATGCTAAACTGACTATCCTTTTATGAGATTTGACAATGTTTGATTTAATATACTTGGTTTTGTTTTCTAATATGAACTTGAATGTTTTGTTGTAGTAATTTAGAAAATATGCCTGAATTGTCTTGTCCATAGTAGATACTTAATAAATATCTTTTGAATTGAGTGTATTGGATAGGACCTGTATACAACCATTAGAAGAGCTTACTAGATAAGAGAGTCTGAAGGTTTGGGTTTGGATCCAGATAGACTACATGAGAGCTCTGAAACTCTGTAAAATAAGTCTCTTCATCATCATCATTTTCCTTGGCTTTAAAATAGGGACAAACAACACTTGCCTTAACCACCTCACAATTTAAAGAATCAAATGAATGAATGTGTTTAAAAGTGCTTAGTAAACTGTGAAATGTATTAGAGGAGTGAAGTGCAAGGTGTCATTATTTTTTCTAAGAAATACAAAGCAGCATAATACAAGAAATGTTCAGCTTTCTTTACTGCTCTAGAAAAATTATATTAACTAGTTGTTTTACATTAGCAGGTCCCAAAGGACAAAAGACAAAAGGTACAGCCAAAGTTTCAACACTCATGAGTTCTGTGGATGTATTGAAAAAAATTGAGGTAAGTTTCATCTGCTTATTAAACAGCCTCAAGGTGTGCTCTGCTCACTCCGCTATCCTTTGATATCAGTGATTTGGCAGAAGAAAACATAGTTTGTTGAAAATAACAAGAAGGGGCAGCTAAGTGGCACAGTGGATAGAGCACCGGCCCTGGAGTCAGGAGTACCTGAGTTCAAATCCAGTCTCTGACACTTAATAATTACCTAGCTGTGTGGTCTTGGGCAAGCCACTTAACCCCATTGCCTTGCAAAAACTAAAAACCAACTAACTAACTAAATAAATAAAATAAGAAGTCTCTACATAAGCCAGTGCATTATCTGGAAAGTTGCATAATTTGTCTCATTGGTTCCATGCACAGTTAGACAATATTAGAGCTGTCAGAACCTTAGATATTGTCAGGTGTCTTCCCCAGTTTTCTTAACCTTCACAATCTTTTCCTTTCTCATTTATAAACATCTCTTAATCATACTTTATTCTCTACCATTTGCCTTCCTCCTCTCAGTGAGTTTCTACCCAGAATGATAAAAACAACAAAACTAGGAAAAGGAAACAAGACTGAATGAGTGAAATTTATACATTTATTCCCTTTATTAACAATATCCTTTATTTAGTTTGTGCATGCACTCTTCCCTCCCTTTGTCTTACTATATCCTTTTAGCATTTTAGCATTTTATTTGTGCATATCTTTGTTTATGTATTCAGTGTACCACTATAAACTTCCTGTAAGTTTGTAAGGATTGATGAAGGAACAATGATCAAATATGTCAAGCTTAAATTTGGTGGAACTATGGATGAGGTTGGAGACATAGCTTTTGGTATCAAGCTGAAGCCCTCTTAATAGTAATCAAAACTGGTTAGGTTCTGACCATTTGTAGAGTTTAAGAGTAGGAAGAGTATTAAGGACATCCATCTTAAGGAAGATTGATCTAGAGCTCTGGTTTATGTTCACGAGGAAGGGTTTAATACCAATACAGAAATGGGCCAAGTCATATTTTAACCTATGAAACCTCAAAAATTCCATTAAATTTATCAATTTTATTAGCATAAAATTAGAAGTCAAATGACCATATCATTATTTCAGAGGTAGGAGTAAGTTTGGGTCTTTAATATGAAGCTTGTATATAATCAAAGGGAAATAACACATTCCAGTCTTAACAACATTCAACAAATATTTGAATTTTAACTTGTTCTGTGATTTATGTGCTACTGAAACACAAAAGATTTGGTTCATGGTTATTAATAGTTTTCAGTCGTAATTTCCTAGATTTTAGAAAACGAATCTGATACTATGAATATAAGGCCACAATCCTCTAATTTAACAATAGAAAATATGTATTTCTCTTCTTCCCTTTTCCTTTGCCACTGCTTTATTTGTTCTTATGTAAAGTTGGTGTTTAGAATTCTAGCTTGATGGAAATAATTGTTACTTGTTCAGAGTTACATAAATTTAGCCCCAAGCTTAACCTAAAAACCCTAAACTTTTGGGGTGAGGACAATGTTGCTTCTTTTAAAAAACAATTATTTCCCTTTTGTTTTGATTCTTTTTCACAACATGACTAATGTGGAAATATATTTAGCATGATTTCATATGTATATCAGATTGCTATCTTGGAGAAGGGAGCTACAAGAAAGGGGGAGGGGGGTAGCTGGTGGCAAAGTGAATCTTAGAGTCAGGAGGACCTGAGTTCAAATTCTGCCTCAGACACTTAAAATTACCTAGGTGTGTGATCTTGGGCAAGTCACTTAAACCCACTGCCTTACCAAAAAACAAAAAAAATTAAAATGAAATAAAAAAAAAGAACAGGGAAGAAAGGAAGGAGAAAAATTTGGAATTCAAAACCTTATAAAAATGAATGTTGAAAACTATCAATACTGTAATTGGAAAATATAAAATACTATTTACCAAAAAAATTATTTGTTTGGTATTTTTCCCCAATTACATATAAAGACAATTTTACTATTTGTTTTTAAAATTTTGAGTTCCAAATTTTCTCCTTCCCTCCCCACCCTTCTTATTGAGAGGAAAAACATTTTGATAAAGGTTATACATGTGTAGTCATATAAAATATATTTCCATATTAGTATCATGTTAGAAAAAGAAAACATAGACTCACACCCCCCCCAAAATAAAGTTTTAAAAAAAGTATGCTTCAGTCTGTATTCAGATAACATCTCTTCTTTCTCTCGGGACAGATAACATTTTTCATCATAAGTCCTTTAGAATGGTCTTGGATCATTGTATTACTGAGAAAACGTAATCATTCACAGTTGATTATCTTACAATGTTGCTGTTACTGTGTACAATGTTCTGTTCGTTTCACTTTGCATGAGTTCATGTAGGTCTATCCAGATTTTTCTGAGAGCATTTTGCTTATCATTTCTTATAGCGTAGTATTCAGTCATTCCCCAACTGATGGGCATTCCCTCAGTTTTTATTTCTTTGCTACCAAAAAGGACTGCTAAAATATTTTGTATGTTTGGTGTGTCTGCGTGTGTGTGTGTGTGTGTGTGTGTGTGTGTGTGTGTGTGTGTACTTTTTCCTTTTTGTTTTTTATCTCTTCTGGGATCTAGACTTAGTAGTAGTGGTAGATAAGTTGCCTCTTAATCAAAAATATTGTTTTACTTGTCCTGGAATAATAAAGAAATAAAAATTCAAATCTTGCATTAAACCTGTAAAACCGGTGGGACTCTGGACAAATTATTCAACCTCTGTCAGACTTGGTTTCTTTTTCTGTAAAATGGGGTAATGTAGAGCCTACCAAGATTGTTGTGAAGATAAAATAAGATAGCAAATGTAATTGTAAATCTTGAAGTGCTTTAAATGCTAATTTTTAATATTATTATTTTTAGTAGCATCTTTTGTTCTGAGATCTCATCAGAAACTGTCTTCCCACAGAGAATATAGTTTGCAATCCATCTATGCCTATCTATTTTATTTAACCTCCTGTCAGTGCCCTGCAAAAAAAAAAAAAATTCTCTTGGGAGGTTCACTTAATTTGCCTGGATAGCTTTCTCCATGATCTTTTCTTCGGGTGAATATCAATAGATTGTACCATTTGTTTATCTCTTCTCTTGATGCAGGACTAGCCTATGTTTTTTTCCTCTAGTATATATCTGTGATAGTAACTTCTCTAAGATTTCTGAAGAATTCTTTATTTTTTTGATTTTTGAAGCATCCTAATGCATTTTTCTTGAATGGAAAAAATATAAACGTTTCACTTATTGAAAGTAGGTGGATGAAGTTGACGGGAACTGTTTTACAGATTGAAAAAATAGAAGCAAAGAGGATGAGAAATTTATCTAAGGTCATATAGGAAGTCACTGTCAGATGCAAATGAGGATGCTTTAAAAAAACTTTTCTTTTGTCTTAGTATCATTGAGTCTTTCCTTGTAGTGTGAACATTTCTAAAAAAAAAGATCCTGAATTATACTCTAGTATTCAAGGTCATCCACATATGTTCCCTGTCTTTCTTAAATGTTTTGATAAAAATGAATACACAAAAGATCAGATTCATAATCCACATATAGAGATGTAATTGAACAGAAATGATTTTCTACAGTATAGAAGGTCATTTAGTAAAATTTGAATTAGAATTCTGTTTATTGTGAAGAATGATCCTTTTTTATTGAATATTTGTCTTATGCCTTATTTATAATGCCATTTGCAAAAGTGTTGAACTATTTTTCTGGAAATCTATAAAATTCTAATAATGACGCTACTAATAATTATGCAGTGCATTGCATATATTAATTTGATGTTTCAACACATTTGCAGAAACTCATACATTATGTATTGGCTTCCAGTTTAATGACTGTGATGAAATACAATAATTAAAATAGTTTATGTTTCTATGCTTTGCACGATATCTTATTTACTCCTCATAACTATCATGAATAACCCTTGAGCAGAGTTAATACAACTATTTTAAAATGTCAGAGCTGAGATTTGAATCCAGGTCTTTCAACCCCACACCTAGCATTCTTCTACTACACCATTGCTGGTGACTTTGGTTTGAATAAATATTTGACACCGACTATAGAAACAGTCCAATTACTAATGACCTTCCCCAATTACTAAATTGGAGAGATGTCTATATGAAACCAAATTAAAATTCTGTAAATACAAGCAGGTATAATGATTTAAGTGAGATATAAAAATCTGGCAAGAGTGAAAGTTTAGGCATTTCCACTCCTTTTTTTCATTTTTCATAAATGTCACCGAAAATAGCTGAAATTGACTTGAGTTCCATCTTTCCTTTCCCTTATTAACCCTCTGGATGCATTAAAAAGAATGAAAGCCAAGGAGAAGCAATCAGGTAAGCAGGGAGAAAAAGATTAGCAGCATGCTGGATCTTCCACCTGAATAACCTCAATTGAAAATGATAATTGGTGCACTAAAACTTGTGCTTTAGGAAATTTTACCCTTACAGTATCAGTAGTTCTTTCATAAATATGTGAAAATTTACTCCAGTTTTAATGGGAATAAAATTCAGTATTTTTAATATTGATTTTAAGTTTATCATTATTAAAATATAATTTTTCTCTTTACTGTGTGTGTCTGTGTGAAGAAGAGGCAGCAAGGTAATACAGAGGAGAATGCTAGACAGATAATCAGGAAGACCTGAGTTCACATCTGACCTCAGATATTTACTAGTTGTATGACTCTAGGCAAGTTGCTTATCCTCTGTGTACCTCAATTTTTTTTCATGTATAAAATGGGAATTGTTGAGGATCAAAGGACTTCTTCCTTAAAGTACTGTGTATGGCTGCCCATTATTGTCTTGGAAGGTCTTGCACATAAGCCTTCACCTAAATAAAACATTGCCTCAAGGCTCAATATTGTGATTAACTCATTTAAAGACACTGACAAGATGGTGACCAGATCCCTGACCCACAAGTCACTGCACCAATTCTTTTGAAGAATCCTGGGAGCTGTTACTACAATTGTATTGTCCTGTGAAGGAAATTGAAGTGATTGTGGTCAAGCTGTTACTATTAATTGGTTAATGAATCTTAATTTGTACCAGGACTTGGAAAAGAAAGGTGATGAAGAAAAATCAGATGAGGAAACTGATGGGAAAGAAGGAGGCAAAGGGAAAAGTAAAGATGATGAGGATGAAGACGATGAAGCTGAAAAAGAAGATTCTGATGAAGAGCAGGAAGAGGTACTATTTTAAAATAATGACATAATATATAATATATCCTTTTATGAATATGTGTGTACATATACATAATATATATATTTATATTCATGTGAAAACAAGGTTGAAGATAGCAGTAGTTATCAATGTATATATGATTTTTTAAGAACAATTGGTTGGCAAGAACAAGGAACCTGGTTCTTAAGAGTGATATAAGGTGAAATTAATTGGACCATTATAATGCTAAAATTAAAAATTTAGTGGCTATAGTGTTCAGGAAGGAAAAGTGCTTGATTGGTAGGAAGCTTTATAAAAATGAACTGGCAACTCTAATTCTTCTTGTTTAAAGGGAGTAAATTTCTTTTTCAGATTCAATCATGTGAGATTCTTAAATCAGGAATTTAGGAACAGATCTTAAGAGACAGAAGTCCATAGATTTGATTAGTTGATACAGACCTAATTATAGTTGATATAGACCTAACAGAGCCCGACTCTACTTAGGAGATCTTATGCCTGATATGTGAAAAGTCTTATGACTTATAAGTTTGGGGACTAAATTTATAGGGACCATTCCTCCCTCTGTCCCCAATTTGAGTGAGTGCTTTAGAGTCTCTAGTAGCTATACTAGTATCCTGTGCCCCTTCCTTTCATTATCAGATTAAATTCTGTACTAAAGCTTAGTACCTTAGAATTGGAGCTTTGTAACCATTTAGCAGGAATTTCTTTAATCATCGAGAGATTTTCATATATTTAAATGACAATAAAATGAAATAGATTTTTTTATGAGTGGAATGCCACAATGTCATTCATTACCTTAGCTTATGTTACACACACACACACACACACACACACACACACACACACACACACACACACACACAAACACCCCAGCAGTGGAGAGAGCACTGGCCCTGGATTCAGGAGGACCTGAGTTCAAATGTGGCCTTAGAGCCTTAATAATTACCTGGCTGTGTGGCCTTGGCCAAGTCACTTAACCCCATTGCCTTGCAACAAACAAACAAGTTTTAAACAGTTGTTTCTCTTGAGCTCATATAAACTGGCTTTAGCATATTCCCATTATATAGAAGTCTGTTCTTTAGTGTGGTGATTTTGGGTGAGCATCAATTTATACTTATCCCACTAATAGTGCCTTAATAATCTAGCTAGATTGAGTGACATTTTGGATTGATTCAGAACAGGTTCTATCCAGCCATTGGAGTTATAGGCCCTCTGAATGTTTTTTAATTTTCCAATTTGTAGAAATGTTAAGAATTTTAAATGTGGTAAATATTTGGTTCCAAGTTCATAATCTCTATGGCTACCCCTATCTTCAGAATGACTGTAGACACTCCCTAGATTCAAGGGATAAGAGATAAGGGTCATCTTTTGGACAATTAAGATTAGAACTGCTTAGCTCAGGGAAGGGTTACCCCAGAGTTTGGGTTGGGGTCATTCTCAGGAGCCTTAATGTCCCCTATATTCTGCTGCCTTTGACTAGTGAGTCTTCAAAACACCTTTTAACTTAGTAGATTACTAAAAGCTAGCTTTTATTGGAGAAATATTCTTCCAGTCCTGCCCCCAAAACAGTGAGATTTTGCTTAAAAATTGGTTGGCTAATTTTGGGAATTTTGTATTTTCAGAGTTGCTTTCTCTTTGAATCATAGCTCAGCCAAAGCTTAAAAGGCAAATTAGGAGGTCTCCTGCTAAGCACAGTAACTGCAGGATTCCAAGCTTCTCCACCACTGGGACCAACATTGCATCAGTCCTTAGTGAAGTATTGTATCAGTTGATGTGCCTACATAACTGCATTTCACTTTTTTTTTCTTTCTGTATGCTCCAGTACAATAAGGGGACTGAGCTATATGTTAGGTGAGAAGGGAAGAAGGGAAGAGAAAAAATGCTTATTTACAAAGACAATGAATTTGAAGCAGTTGAAATTCTCCTAACATAATCTATTTTGTGACATCTTGATGCATGAGAAGAAAAGGGGTGTTTTATTTTGAAGGATAAATGAGGCTAATTAATCAAATGAGCAATTGCAGAAATATTGACATTTCTCAGAAAAATCCATATCCTTGGGAAGAAAGGGGAACAGGAAGTTTTGTTTTTTGGTTTTTTTTTTTTTACTTTTGAAAGCAGCAAAGAATAAGATTTGAACTCAGGTCCTCCTGATTCTGGGGCTAGTGCTCTATCCACCTAGCTACCCCCTTCCTGCTATTTTTAAGTGTAAAACTTGGGATAGTAGGCAAATTTGGCATAGTTAAACAAAATTCGTAGAGAATTCTAAATTCCCGGTTAAATTATTAGTTTCAGATTATTTTCTCACTATGATATAAGAATTCTCCTTCCCCACACAGACTGTCAGGAATCCTAACAAAAAAATGTTCTGTTTGTTTCCTTGCTTGTCACTCCTGAACCTAGATGGGAAAACCAGAACCAGTTTCCTCAACCCCAAATACTTTTTTTTTAACCTTTCTGAATTTGAGATTCCAGCTTATCTTGTCAGATGCCAGAAAAAGAACCAAAATGACTAGGAAGTCTAAGTCCTGGCAATAGAAGTCATACTTCCAGCTCTCTTTCTGTGTAAACTGAATTATTTTAAGGGCTAGCTATATATTTTTTTTTCAATTACTCATTTTCTCTTGGAGACCAACTGGATGCTTCTAATGCAAAAAAGAATCTCTTAGGGGCAGCTAGGTGACATAGTGGATAGAGTACTGGCCTTGAAGTCAGGAGATCCTGAGTTCAAATGCGGCCTCAGACACTTAATACTTACTTAGCTGTGTGATCTTGTGCAAGTCACTTAACCCCATTGCCTTACCAAAAAAAAGAATCAAAAGTTGGAATTAAAGTTATTCAGAGAAACATCAACAAATTCAGATATGTACATTATATCAAAGTGAAGAATAATTAAGAATTAGTCAAATCTTTATAAGGGTGAAGGAGGAGATTATAAAAACTGGCTTAAAGCTTAATATCAAAAAACTCCCAAGATCTTGGCATGACTTCCTGGCAAATAAAGGGAGAAGAAATGGAAGCAGTGTCAGATTTTTTATATTCTTGGAGATGACATCTGCAGCCATGAAATTAAAAGACACTTGGTCCTTGAAAGAAAAGCTATAAATCTGAACAGCGTAATAAAAAGCAGCGCTTTCCCCTGGCTGATGAAAGGTCTGTATAGTCAAAGCTATGGTTTTTCCAGTAGCAGTGTATGACTGAGAGTTGGACTATAAGGAAAACTGAGAGTGGCATAATCAGCTTTTGAATTGTGATGCAGGAGAAGACTCTTGAAAGTCCCTTGGACAACAAAGATATAAAATCAGTCAATACTTAAAGAAATTAATTCAGACTTCTCACTGAAAGGTCAGATACTGAAACTGAAGCTTAAATAGTTTGTCCATATAATGAGAAAAAAAGACTTATTAGACGACCCTGATGTTGGAAAAGATTAAAGGCAAATGGATAGATCTTATCTTAGAAGGATCTGGCTTGCTATGGTCACTAGGGTCATGAAAAGTCATATACAACAATAACAAAAAGATGCAGTGATTCACCTTAGAACTGACTTTTAAAATATCCTCTAATTAACAATATTTGTATTGATAAAATCATTGTGTTTTATGAAACTTTAAAAGATAATTGGGCAAAGATCAGGTTCCCTCCCTCCCCACTTTCTTTTATAGATGAGATTCGAAGAGACTGACTCTTGTCAAGGGAGCAATGGGAATTGGTGGTCTTTATTTGGAAGTGAAGTAAAAAATGTGAGCAGAGTTAATACAGCCTATTTTAAAGCAAACAGAAATTGTGAGGTCTTTCCCTTTGGTTTTAGGCTATTACTGTTTCTGATTTGGTAATTTAGAGGTTTTTTCCTCACTTATGTAGAGGAACAGATTGAGAGAGTAACTTAACTTTGAATTATGTTTTAATGTTACGTTTTTTCCCCATTGTTTAGGAAAATGATTATATCAACTCTTACTTTGAAGATGGAGATGATTTTGGTGTAGAAAGTGATGACAACATGGATGAAGCAACATACTAGTGATAACTGCTCAGATTATTTTTGTTTAGTATATGGCCTCTGAATACTTAAGCAAACTTATTACCTCTTTTGTTTCTGATGAGAAATGAGTAAGTATTCTATTCCTGTTCACTATCCTGTGAACATTTATTACTTAAAAATTCCAAAGTCACTTTGAGTTTACAGATTTGTTACAGTTTACATGTTAGTTTGCAGGGCTTTACTGTAAATGCCTTTGTATCAACCATATTTAAATTAATTTTTCAATTACTTTTTTTAATTTGAATGTGCCTAAAGTTTACAAATTAATACTTGAACCAAGCTGCTCTTGTTTTTAACTACCAATCTTTTGAAGAATTTATTGGTCTTCATAATGGATTTCTTTATCATGGAAACTGATCTTACATTGCACATGGAGCACTTTAAAAGTAAAGAAACTTGAAAGTAGTTGCTATTTTTTACCCTCCTGCTTTTAGACTGATGATTTTCTGGACATCTTCCAAGTTAACTTTAAAGTTAGGATGAAATTTATACAAGGAAGCAAGTGAAAATGTAAATTTTCAAAGTTCCAGTCCTTAGTCAGGAGAAGATGGCCTTCAAATATATTGAAAGAACCTTAAATAGGGGCGGCTAGGTGGCGCAGTGGATAAAGCACCCACCCTGGAGTCAGGAGTACTTGGGTTCAAATCCGGTCTCAGACACTTAATAATTACCTAGCTGTATGGCCTTGGGCAAGCCACTTAACCCCATTTGCCTTGCAAAAAAAATAAAACCTAAAAAAAAAAAAAAGAAAGAACCTTAAATGAATGAAAGATTCCAGAGAATTGCTTTCTACATGATACTGCAGGAGATGTTGAGATGTTAAGGTCATTTTATAATTCTCATCCATGAACAGTTGGGTTTTGAAGAAAATCAGGTTATTTTACAAAATAATATTTAGAATTATAATAGGGTAATTCCAAAAGCTTTATTCATATATAATAATGCGCCCTAGTGTGAATGGGTAAAGCCCCATGCTGTGTTGATTCTCTGAGGATAAATAGAGTAAGGTCTGTTGAATACTGTATAGAATATAGAAGCAGTTGAATTAATTCTATTTGTTTACATAATGATATTGAATAAAGCTCAGGATATCTTTAAAATAAATATTAACTTTTTTAGTAGGATGGCAAAACTACCCCTTCTGCCTTTTTTTTTTGTTTTTTTGCATGGCACTGGGGTTAAGTGACTTGCCCAAGATCACACAGCTTAGGTAATTATTAAGTGTCTGAGGACAGATTTGAAATCAGGTACTCCTGACTCCAGGACCCATGTTCTATTCACTGCGCCACCCAGCTATCCTTTTCTGCCTTTTTTTTAAAGCAAGTTTTATGGAAATTTCTTTCAATCCTCCAGAACCTGAAGATGTTTTTGTTTTTTGAGGACAGTAATATCCTGTTTAGTGGTGGTTTTCACACCTTAAGAATAATTTGTGAAAAGTAATATTGGATAGATAAAAGAAAGAGTCTGTCTTTTGGACCAGATTCAATAATACCTCAAGTCTATTTTTAAAAACTTGTTGTAGAAGACTTCTCCACTCACAAATATAAGCTTTCTGGGAAATACTAGTGTCTGAGTTCAGCAACAGCTTTTGAAAATTGAAATCTTCATTCCCTAAGTCTATGATCTTTCTCTTTAAAAATAAAATCTTCTCTCCCTCCTCCACCCTCCCCTGACTCTCCCCATTCCTGTCATACTCAGAGATACTGGGAAGTTTGGTTAAATTTTTTTCTGCCATGGTATGAGCATTAGTAAATAGGAAAAAATTCCCAGGAACCAATCTACAAACATTTATTAAGTGCCTGCTTTGTACCAGGTGCTGATCACACTAAGACAAAAATGAACCTGTCCATGTTCTCATGAAGCTCCCATTTTCTGTGAAGGTTCCACTCTAATCATACGTTCATAGAATTAGAGCTGGAAAGGAATTCAGAGGCATTCTTCTTGTTCAATCCCCTCATTTTACAGATGGGGTTTGCCCAATATCATCTTGGGCTGTAAGCCAAGCAGATGGGATTTGAATTGAAATCCTTTACCCTAGAACTTCATTCTAGTGCACCAAATATCTTTTAGAAATTTTTTTTAAAACTGCAATTTTGAAACCTCTGCTAACAAAAAATATAATCCTATAGGAAATACATAATTTCGTTTTCAATCTTTTAAAGGTCAAATGATGTCATTTAAAAAATTATATTTTCTTTCTTGCAGAGACAATGTTTATTTCTAATTCTAAGATTTAATTCTAAGATCTTCCTTTTTTTTTTTTCTGATTGAGGAAATTTAAAGACAGGTCTACCCGCATTTTTCTGAGGTTTAGAAATTACTTCCAAAAAAAAAATTACTTCCTCAGGAAACAGAATGATAGTTACTTCCTAGGTAGTATCTTTGATGTGGAAATGATAATTATTGTTAATAAGATGTAGTGATTACCAACTAATCATTTAAAGGTAAAAGAATCTTAAGGAAATGGAAAATAATTATTTCAAATTTAAACCACCCTTCTTTCAATGTAGAAAATCTGAGAGCTGCAATTTATTGCATTAGAAACTGGACCATTCCTATAAAGCAATTAAATCTTTTTTTTAAGGCCTGACTTAAAACTGTATGGTGATTAAAGAAATTGGGCATGTTTAACCTAGAGAAAGCTTCAGTCAGCCATGGTAACTGTCTTCAAGACTTGGGAGGGCTATCCTATATGACAGATCAGCAGCCATTCTGCAATTGATAGTTTGTATCAAGAGATTGGAAATAAAGCCTGATCTAATTGATTCTTGAGATTGGATCTACCAAATATTCTGTACTGCCACTTTTCTTATTAACTTATCATGTAGGCTACTAACATAAGAAAAGAAGGCAGCAAAGCATTTTCAGCTCTATGGGTGCTTTATTATTATTATTATTATTACTCTTGATTTTCTAATTCGATTAAAATATTTTTAAGACAATATGAAGTCATTTCTAATTGAAAGATTATAAAGTCAATTTAAAGACAGTCTTCATTTGGGGGGAAAAACTTCAAAAGGCTATATCTTAACATTGCTATGCAGGAAGCTGATAGCAAAACTTTAATTTATTCTTGCTACAATGCTCATCTTTACAAATTAAAGAAATTCTTACAAATTTTTTTCTAAAAGTTAAATTGACCTGAAAGTAAAATGACCTAATACTTTAACGATGCTGAAATGGTTCATATATTTTGAGGCAGGAAAAAATATTGTACACTCAGTGTAATGGAGTGATTCTTATGGATTTCAACATATTTATAGAGCAGATGAGTCAGTATTTATTAACAACTCCCATTTATATCATGCTTGAAGCTTAATAAGTCAATATAATTCTAGCTTATTTGGTCATCCTCACAATCCTGTGAGGTAGGTGCTATTATTAAACTTTTTACATATGGGGAAACCAAGTCTTAGAAAGTTTAAATTTTGTGCCCAGATTGTATGACTAATATTAGTGTTTGAAATAGGATTTGAATTCCAGCCTTCTACTCTTAGTACCTTATTCATATGGTGTTTTACAGCTTTGAACAGGACTTTGCATATAGTGACTCATTCGATCCTCAGGATATCTTAGTGGGTTAGGCAGGGTAAGCATTATTCTGATTTTACAGAAGAGAAAGCTAAAACTCAAAGAGATTAAATAATTTTCCCAAGGCCACATGAATAATTTCTGGTAGAACAGCTAGCCTCCTGACTCTCATACTGTGCGCTTTTTTTGTGTTATTTTTTTAAAATAATTTTCTAGTCTTCTCATCAAAGCCTGTTTCGAGTAGGACTTTTGCCACTGTACCAATACATTAATGTACATTGTAAAAACATGCAAAAACTGAACTTTAAAAAGGATGAGTTAAAGATGAAATAAAGTATTAAAAAATAATTTGTAAAAATGTTATTTAAAGTCAAATCAAGTCAACAAACACTTATTTAGTAACTATGATGTGCTGGCAATACAAAGAAGGGCAAAAGAAAAACCCAACCCATTTTTTTGTTCTTCAGGAGCTCAAGGTTTAATGGGGGGAGACTCCATGCAAACAACTATATATGAACAACTATAAACATGATAAATTGCACATAAGCTGAGAGGGTATTAGGAAAAAGCATGATAGAAATGACTTTCAGAGCATGGAATTTTATCCAAGACTTGAAGGAAGTGGGGAGGCTGAGGTGAGGATAGAATTTCAGATATGATGGATAACCAGAGAAAAAAGCATGGAGATGAGATATGGAGCATCACTGGAAAGGGGGACAATATCACTGACAGTATCACTATAGTGAACTGAGTAAGGTATAAGAAGATTGAAGCAGTAGGAAGGTAGCAGGTTAAGAATGGCTCCAAAAAGTCAGAAAATAGCCTAAGTACAAAAGTGATAAATATCATTTTTAGTGAGAATGATAGGATTCATTATTTTTGAAAATCTTTTTTTTTTCAAGACTTTAGTCTTAATAAACTGGAGGAAAAATACCTTCACATGGAAGTGTTGGATTCAAATGAAAGGAGTCCATTTTTCAATACCATCCATCAATCATTTATTTATTTATTTTTTTGGTTTTTGCAAGGCAGTGGAGTTAAGTGACTTGCTCAGGGTCACAAAGCTGGGTAATTAAGTGACTGAGGCCAAATTTGAACTCAGGTCCTCCTGACTCCAGGGCCTGTTCTCTATCCACTGTGCCACCTAGCTGCTCCACCATCCATCAATTATTCAAAGGGTTTTTTTTGGCATCTAGTTAGTCAGTTTTCCTCTTCCCTTTAAAGGACTTGGGCAGGGGTCATGGAGTATTTGATTGATCTTTGTGAGTCAGGTCTTCTGGTTAAAGAGTAGAGGAGAAAGGGGTTTCAGAGAGAAGCTGAAAGTAAACGACCAGGATAGTTCCTAATTTCCTAGGTGAATGGCTATTATTTGCTTCTTGTCTGATTGAAGGTTTGGGATAGGGTAGATATTAAGAGCAGGATTTTAGAATTTGAGAGTTTTGTGATTGATTGACTAAACCTACTGGCAGCCACTGCAGCCATCTTTTGCAACTAACTGTTGCAACTTGACTCAGCTCTATAGACAAGAATCCTACCTTGTTTTCATAAGGGCAAGGAAAAAGGGTGGGGGGGGGGATAGGCAAGGAGCTTATTATATAATGCTGTTATCATAGGGATGGGAAAGAGGGAAGATAAGGGAGCATAGGGAACTGCACAGGATACAGATAGCAGCTGCAACACTCAATTATGTTGCCTGCCTTAAAGCTACTATTTTTCTTTGTGCCAATAGATTTTTCTTGCACACCTCACTTTGAAGACCACTGATGCAGGAAATATTTCAGCAAAGTACATGTCTAGATAGCAGAGAAAGAGAGATAGTGAGAGAGAGAGAGAGAGAGAGAGAGAGAGAGAGAGAGAGAGAGAGACAAATTGAAAGGAAGATTAAATGATTTCTTTTTAAGTATATTAATGAATGTATACTGTGTTGTATTTCATACTCTTAAACTAGCCAAGATATAAAATATACAACAAAGGTGACACATTTATATTACTATAATTTTTTACAATTGTCTATAATTTTACATATTATATTTATAATCCTAAAGTTATTTTTTATTGTAAATATTAAATTACTAAAGCTAATTCTGGTCGTCAGATTCAGTTATCAATCACATCAATTTTCAGTGGAAAAGCAGAAGAAAAAAGAAATGTAAGAGATAAGATTTTCTTGCCAGAAAGAAATGAAGAAATCTAATGTGCTTTGAATGATTGTTATCCAAAAATTTCAAATAAAATTTTATTTATATAAAATGTGTTTTAAGCCTGTCTTTTTCCTCCCTTTTCTCTGCACTAAGCCCCTACTCCACCATTTTCACTAGAGTCAGTATTTGTGTTGAAGCCCATAGTGGAAAGGAACTAGAAAACAAATGAGAATGGAAAGAAAATAAAGATATTAAAGAAGGACAAGGAATATACAAAGAATAGTTTAGATCTTTTGGTCTAGAATGGAGCTCCTAAACTTTTTTTTTTGTCATGAACCACCTCTGGAAGTCTGATAAGATCCATGGACCCCTTTTTCAAAATGATTTTAGATATATAAAATAAAATTGAGTGTATAAAATAAAATTACAATTACAGAAGAAACCAATTTTGATGAAATAGAGTTATCAGTCTTAGAAAAAAACATTCACAAGTCTAATCTAGACTCCAGGTTAAGAACCCTTGCCATAGATTTAAGATAAACCAAAGATAACCCTTGCCTTTGATTCCTAGCAAAATTTAGAATGTTTTATTAAAAGCATGGTTAATTCTAGAAAAGGAATTGTTGATCACAGAGAACCCAGGTTTCAAGAGCAAATTATTCCAGATTAACTTCATTTCATTTGTTGTCAATTGTCAGACTGGTAAACCAGGGGAAATGCTGTGGATGACCAATCTACTTAGTTTACCTAGTTTTAGCAAAGAATTTGACAGTCTTCCATTCTCTGTGAGCCTTGTCACATCCAGTAGGGTAGGTTTGTACCTGGCTGAAAAGATTGGATTCAAATAATTTAATCTTTTAATACTATTTGACACTGTTGGTCAAGGCTTAGTTTAAAAGTGATAAAATGTGTAGATATTGGGTGATTTCATCTTATTTAAGTCAATATCATCATACTAAAGCCAGTATCTGAGTGTGAAAGACTGAGTGATACTGAAAATTTAATCACAGGTAGAGTTCACATTCTGGGCTTTGCTGCTTAATGGTTGCACAATATTGGCAACATTGAAAAGTCACTTTTTCTTTACCCTTCTATAAAATAAGTCAAAATGACCTTTAACATCTTTTCCAGGTGAAAATTTATGATTTCAAGACTCTTGGTATACCATGCTATACACTTAATTAACTGTCAAGTTGTCTCTCTGCAACTATGCACCAAAAGAATTTATAGCTACCCAGATTCTGTATGCCTATTTCTGGTTCAATTTATTTCCTACAAATGATATCATTTTAAAATTTAATAACTCACTTTAAACAAGTATATCTGAATTGGTTTGCTTCTCAAACTCTTGGTTTGTATCTAACAAAATGATGTATCAATTCAAGTAAATAAATTCGAACTATTTTTTGAATATGGAGAATGGAGAGTTTGGTTTTTTTCAATTAAATTCACCAGCTTCCATTTTAGATTGGATAATAAAATAGAAACTTTATTATGTTTTACACTCAAGACATCTGAAGATATGAAAATTTTAAGTGGCAAAAAATTTAAAGCCACCCTTTTAAAGACTTACATGCTAACACATGGTTCTACAATTATTACACTCTGCATTTGTATAAAATATATTTTATAAGAGATTTACAGCATTAATGTGCATAAAAATACTTAAATAAAGCATTCAGGTATTTCTGCTTATGATCTAACAGTGCAATATGCACATACTTGGAAGAAAAATACCAATTTCCTGAGCAAGTGTATTTGTGTATATAGCCAAATATAAAGCATGATTCTCAGCATAGTGCACCATTTAAATACATTTTCTTTAACTCTGGCTTCACCATTTAACATTTATACTGTATTATTTTTACATTATACTTGCAAAATTTTCACTGTATTTGATTCATCTTATTTCCCAATTAAATTTCTTTCCAATTTCCAATTATATAAATCCCAACTTTTTAGAAGTATCAGTAAGACTAAATCATTCATTTAGTCATTTAACTCACAATCTGCCTTATCAAGCAGCTAAAAACAAGTCTCCTAGAGAAATTACTTTAATATTCAAAATGAATTTATCTTATTCATATTAGAAGGCAGATTTTTATCACTTATTAATGTTATCTATGAAAATAACATGTTTTTAAAAAATTAAGCCCATATTTTACCTTGGAAGGGTTAAAACTGCAATTACATCTTTAAACACACAAACAATATTTTTATTTATAACCAAACATTTCCAAGGGAGCCAAGATGATTTTTCAAGTATTTTTTTGTCAGTTGGACATATGTGAAATATAAAGTAAGCCAGTTAAATCTCAACATTTATCAGGATAAGAGTCCAATGTACATTTATCCTTAAAGCCCACTTCCAAAGCCTTCACTTAGAAAACAAAAATACATCCTCATTGAGAAAATTATATAAAAAATTTCACATACCATCGTCATGGTGCTTATCAGCACATTAACAAATTTAAATTTTATTTTCATAATTATTAACTACTAAAATTGTACTTTGCTAAGTTTAACCATATTTTCTCTTGGATGTTCCATTTAAAAATTTTAAAATGTGTAATTCCAGAATGACATAATGAGTAAATGAGGGGAACTGGTTAGCAATGAAGAGGGTAATTTTATGTTCACATTTATCAAAATTGACATTCTATATGGCATCCTATATTAGGCAGGTTTTATGTTTATTTACTTATTTATTAGACTATAATTATAATTTCAAAGTAGCACCAGTAAAAGGCATTGATATTATTTATCAACTGAAATACACAATAAATTCTTCACATAATTTGAGCTTTACTATTCATGATTCTTATTCCCTTCAAAACAAACTAACACTGACTAAGGATTAGAAGGACTGCATTCCTCTCTGCAATATAGCAATCTAGAAAATTAAGATTTTTTTTTTTTGAGAAGGGACATTCACACAGAATTTAGATACCCTCATGAATGTTGCTCATTTCTCAGACTTTCTATATGAAATGAGTAGATAGATGTTATTTACTAATAACACTTCCTGGTAAATATCTAATATGTAAAAGGACTCAGTATCGTTTTCCTTTTATCTTTATGATGCCTTGCTTCTAAAAGATGACACTTATCATGGGTCTATGTTACTCATCAGTCAAACTCTTTACTGGTTAGGGCTTAGATACAAAATGATTGTTCTTTAAGTTCAAACATTAGACACTAGAAAGTAATGCCCAGAAAAATGAGGCAGTATCATATACCTAAAACACAAAAAATTTAATTACACATTTAAGAAAGGCAAGTCAGACTCCATTAAACCTATTTTCTCTGGCAGCACCACTTTTTTTTTTTAAATAAATGAATCAGTAGGCAAAGACTTGGTTAGCCAGATTTCTATGAACTTAAGGCATGAAAGGTACCCTGATCTGATCTTCAGAAGACAAATACATCTTCATGCAGCTCTAGCAAAAGATCCCCTGCCAATTCCTCTTCCTTAGTCTTCTAATATACTATAACTTAGAAAGAAAATTCTTTTCACTCACTTTATACTTTAGATAGTCATTCCTGTGGAAAAGAGCAGACTAAGGGACCAAGATAAAGGAGCTGTACCTATTTTGCCTACTAATGCAAATGACCCTGTTTACAATTTTTTCTTAGTGAACCATTTTTGGCAATTCACATTAGATTAAAAAGACAATAGACACATCTGTGTTACCCATTGGATTGTGCTTGATTAACTGAGAGCTAGGATTTGTTTACACTACACATACATCACAAGCATTAATTTTATTGAAAGGGCAGTCTAGGACACTGAAGTTTGATTCTAAAAAACATGTTACCTCTCATAGTAACACTAACATTTAATTAAGGCATTCAATTCAATTAAGGCATGTTGCTGCCCGTACGAAACTGCAACAGTTCATCATAGGAATAAGAATTTTCTTCCAAATAATGCATGTGCACAAGTTCTTCAAAGAACTACAAGTCCAAGTATACTTATTTTACTAAAAACAAAACATAGACATAATTAAGAATGTCCCAAAAATTGAGAAACTGATTAAATCTAATATCCTCTGATTCACCCCAATATTCTAATTATTCAATGATGCCACTTCTCTATAAAATTCTCAGAGGTTTTACTATATCAATTTGAAAGTCCTAGCTCTTCTTGCTGAAATTCTACTTCCCTTTCTGATTTTGTTACCTATTGATTTTACTTTTGTTTTTATGCCATATTATAAGTGATATAAAACAATCAACAGATTCAAATGGGTAGCATCATGTTCACAATGTGCTATCACAAGTACTTTTACAGTCAATTGTTCCTCAACCAAAAATTTTTAGCTAAGAGATGTTTTTCTGTTAGTAATAAATGAATTTTCTTCAGTCACATACATCTAGTGCTACTATTCATATTGCCAATAACTTTAACATCAATACCTTAAATGAAAAAAATTACTTAAAAAATAAACTTCAAAGTTATGTTTAAATAAGTAGGTGCAAAATTTTCTAAAAGAGAAATTTCTATGTGTACTTATATTTACTTTTGCAGTGCCACAACAGAAACTTTTGACTTAACCTATTCAAAAGAACAGGTAGTAAGTCTAATGTTTATACAGATTTGACTTGCAAATGGCTCAAAATAAAAGTCTCTGGAGGAAATAATAGCATTTTCAATAAACTAAAATACTGCCCATGAGTGGTAAATAAAGAATATAACCGATTCTCTGCATTCCAGATACATTTATAGTTATAAATATTATAATCTTGAACCAAATGTTATGTTATATGCCGTGTAGAAGGTGATTGAGAATTCTGTTTATGAAATTTATAATCATCTTGTTGTCCCACAATTGTTCCTTTTGTTGGAATTATTCCATTCTGTATTTCTCTCTGTTGTGAGGGAGCTGTGACTCCTGAATGTAGATGGGAGGAGTCCACTGTGGAATGATGACTAACATCTACTTTAACTAAAACTTCATAATACAGTAAGTAAAATACTGGCGTAATAATGCCTACTATCAACATTATCACCACAGCTGTCCACCAGCCTATTCCCCAGTCTGCTCCGTAATAGGGATCCTTACGTCTAATGCTTTTGCTGTCAGGTTCAAAAGACAGCTCTTGTTTCGCTAAGGCAGAAACCACTTCATTGAGGTTTTCTCTTTTTGTGTCTGTACACTTTACTATTTGTTCTATGTCTTTGTCCACTTCTTTTAAGAAATTCCCAGCAGTTTCATTCGAAACCAAAAGATCAGAGTTAGGGAAGAGCTCTTGCAGTTCTGGAGTACCCTGGGCAGCTGAAGGACGTGAAGTCTGTCGTCCTTTGGGAGAGTAATGTGTTTCAGTCAATACACTAAACTTTTTTACTGGAATTTTAACAGACCTAAGGGCAAAAAAGTCTTGATCGCTGATGAGATTATTAACCCTCTTGATATCAGCTACCTGTTGAAAAAGAATCGTTAAAATAAGAGTCAATGGAATTCAAATTCAGAAAACAAGAAGTTTCATTATCTCTCAGGTTTTTTTTTACTGAAAATAAAGATAAATCAAAGTTGATCCTCCAATTTCTCACAGCATCTTGCCTCAACTTTGTATTTCTTCCAGTGCCTTGCTTACATGTCCATTCCCTGAACCAATTAGATATCAAGTTCTCTGAGAGCAGCATTTGTTTTACTTGGTCTTTATATTTTATCACCAAGTCGCAATGCTTAAAAATTAGAGCCATTTAATAAACATTTGTTAAATGAACTAAAAGTTGGTCTTACATGAAAACCTCTTTATGCTGGTGCTTTGTCATCTGTACATCTCAAGTAACAGTTTGGAATCTTGAACAAAGCACAGACTTTGGTATACAGAGAGGTCTGGACCAAGCTAATTCTGTTACCTGTAAGACCATAGGGAAGTTACTGAACTTGTCTGAAACAGTTTCCTCATCTGTAAAATAGAAATAATGCTTCTATTATCTATCCCTTGTGACTGGTTTAGGGGAAACATTTCTCCTCTTCAGGTTTTAACAAACCCCTCTTCAGTATCTTTTGCACACTCTATCAACCAGATGCAGTTAGCTCATTAGTTCCTCCTCAGTATCTCTGGAGTCTTTCAGCCTGAACCTGAAATTCAGTGCATTCTCTAACCAGTACTCTTTGCTCAGCTTTGGATTATCTACAGAACCCACTACCCTCTGCTGTTATACCTAAGCTATACTTTATCACTTACATGACCTTTAAAAAAATGACCAAATCACACTAACCCTTTCAACCATTTTACCCAACAGGAATTTTTGATTAATAAAAAAAAAAGTAGTTACTGGATTTTTTTTTGATTGTGCATCCCATCAATTAAATTTTTTTTCTAACGTTCACTCCCCTACATGTCTATTTACTCATACCACTAAACTAACAATTATATATACACTATAAAACTTATACAAAAATTAAATTTAAAAATGATGAAATAAAGTTGAAATAATATTTGATCTAGAAGTTAACAAGGAGTGACTTGAATTCAAGTAGGGGAGTGGTATGATTTTAGAAAAATAATACAGGAAAAAGGTGATAAAGTTTTTAATTAGGGTGGTGGCTGTGAGAGAAGGAAGAAAAGGGACAGATGCAAAATATGCTGTGGAGGAAGAAACAATATTTCACCACTAGGTCTGGGATTGTAAAAAGCTGAAGATGACAATAAGGTTGCAATCCAGGGTCACTAGAAACATGATGAGGCTCTCAACAGTAAAAGAAAATTTGATAATTTGGGGGGGGAATTATACAAAACCGTCTGAAAATTGAAATGCCTAAGAATGAGCATGCTTATCTACTTTTGGAGATACACTATCCCACTCAAAAAGAAAGATCTCTACTCCCATAGGAGTGCTATGTTAGGGCAGGGGTTAAGTATGCTGGGGAAGGAGGAGTTAAGAAATCTGCACATGGGGCAGCTAGGTGGCACAGTGGATAGAGTACTGAGTACCGGCCCTGGAGTCAGAAGTACCTTAGTTCAAATCTAACCTCAATACCTAGCCGTGTGGCCTTGGGCAAGCCACTTAACCCCATTTGTCTTGTAAAAACCTAAAAAAAAAATGCACAATACTTTGATCCAGCAATACCACTACTGGGTCTATACCCTGAAATGATGAAAAAGGGTAAAAACATCATTTGTACAGAAATATTCACAGCAGCCCTATTTGTGGTGGCAAAGAATGGAAATCAAGTAAATGTCCTTCAATTGGGGAATGGCTTAACAAACTGTGGTATATGTATGTCATGGAACACTATTGTTCTATTAGAAACCAGGAGGGCTGGGAATTCAGGGAAGCCTGGAGGGATTTACATGAACTGATGCTGAGTGAAAAGAGCAGAACCAGAAAAACCCTATACACTCTAACAGCAACATAGGGGTAGTGATTAACCTTGATGGACACGTTCATTCCATCAGTGCAACAATCTGGAACAATTTTTGGCTGTCTGCAATGGAGAATACCATGTGTATCCAGAGAATGAACTGTGGAGTTTGAACAAAGACCAAGGACTAATACCTTTAATTTAGAAAAAAAAAAACCTGATATCTTATTGTCTGATCTTGCTATCTCTTATACTTTGTTTCTTCCTTAAGGATATAATTTCTCTCTCATCACATTCAATTTGGATCAATGTATACCATGGAAACAATGTAAAGACTAGGAACTTGCCTTCTGTGGGGGGAGGGAAGTAAGATTAGGGGAAAAATTGTAAAACTCAAAATAAATAAAATCTCTAAACATAGGAAAAAAAAATGATCTGCACAACTACTACCTAGACTGTAGCTAGGGTATAAGTACCCTGAAGTGCCAACACCAATCTCAACAGCAATGAGAATGAGAGTTTGCAAAATGAGAAGAGGAAAATGGAGTGGGTCAATGGGTATTGAGGGTGTGGGGTGAGAAAAGGGGAGATGTGATTGTGCTAGGAAACAAGCCACACAACAGGTAAGCTATAATGCAGAAAGTGATCATCCCATGCTGATGGTAGGTGATGAGGACAGTATAAAGGATGAATAAATAATCCCTAACAAGAATTTATATCCAAATGGGAGATTAATATACATAGAAAATACATATAAATATAAAGTTAATAACTACAAATAAATAAAAAGTAATAAATATGTTAGTTTGGGATGGATGAAATTAGCAGTTGTGAGGGTTCTTGAATGCTTTCATGCAAAATATAGTGATGGGCTCATCTTAATGCCAGGGATTCTTTAGGGAGGGAGTAGGGAGGGAATGTATGGCAAATACATGGGATGGTCAGAACAAAGGCATAGAAATGCGAGCTAAGAGTGTTGTACATGAGGAACAGAGAGAAGACCAGTTTGGCTGCACAAGATTAAAAGTAATACTCAATGAAGCTGGAAAGAAAGGCTGGTGTAAGCTTATGAAAGTTTTATAAAATATGTAAAATGAGTTGCAGAAGAGGAAAAACTTGAGGCAGAAAGTCTTGTTTGGAAGACACTGAAATAGTCTAGGGCTGATGTAATAACCAAGAACCAATGTATATAAATCCAAAAAAAAGGTTCAGCTGAAAGAGACTAGAAGCAAAAATAGCAGGATCCAGCAAATGACTGAATATGTGGGGTGAGAAAGAGTGAGGAATCAAAGATAATGAATTTGGAAGACTGAAGAAGGGTGGTCTCTTGGAAAGAAATAGGAAAGTCTGAAAGAGAGGAGACTGTCAGGGGAAAGATAATCAGTTCTATTTGGATGTATTGAGTTTGAGATGTATTTAAAGACATCCAATTTGAAATTTCCAAATAGTCAATTTGGTAATCCAGGAATGAAGGTCTGGAGGAAAAAAAATGATATAGGATTCATCTGCATAAAGATGTTAATTCAGTCAATTGAAACTGAAGAGGTTATTGAGAAAAAGTATAGAGGGCGAAGAGCCTTGGATAATCAGTGATACCCAGATATAGAGGTCATAATTCAACAGTCAGTAAACTGAGAACAGGCAATCAGATACTTAGAAAAAACTAGATAAAATAACATCACAAAATCCTAAAAGGAGAAAATATTTAGGAGGAAAGACTGGATCAAAAACATCAAATGCAAATGATGAATCAAGAAGTTAGGATGACAACTGAAAAGAGGTCAACAAGGTTAACAATTAATGGATCACTGGTAACTTTTTAAAGAGCATTTAGATTCAGTGATGAGGTCAGACTGAAAAAGGTTAAGAAGGAGAGGAAAATAAATGGAGGAATGGAATAGAGAAAGTTGTTCAAAGAATTTTGACTGAGGTGAAAAAAAATGATAAGATGGTTTAAGGAGAACATAGGGTCTAGGGAAATTTTTAAAAGATTGGTTAAGACTTGAAAAGTGGCAGTGAAGGAAACAGTTGGGAGAGAGGTTGAAGATTCTAGGGATAGGATGATTAAAGACTTCAACTGCTGGAGATGGTAGGGGTTAAGATCAAATGCATATTCAGAGGGATTGGACCAGGAAAAGAAAAAGGGCTACCTTATGTGGGAAAGGAGGAGGAAATAGAGGAGATCAAGGAGATTTAAGAGGGAAACAAGGGGAGATTAAGGGAAGGGGGGATCATAAAATGGCCTCTATGAGTGATACACAAAGCTCTCTCAGGCTAGACAAATAACTTAGGCTAACATGTGACAAAGGAAGAGAAGGCTCAACTTCTTTAAATGATAGTTTCATGTCATGCCATGTCATATCATTTCTGATATTCAGAGAACAATCAGGTGATACTATAGTCAATCCTATTCATTTGATTATTGAATCAGTTCATACATTACCATTTTTTACCTAGATTTGTCCTTAATTCTATACTATTAATACTTTAGGTTCTAGTTAATTCTCATCTGAAATGTTTCAAATGTCAATCCTAAATTCAACACATCTCACCTTTATTTTGCATAACCACTATCAAGTTATCTTTAGCTTAAACTTCTGGTTAAAACCCTATGATTTCCTGATGAATTAAATGTTTTACTTTTTCCAAAACCTCCTTCATCAGGATAAACTTTCCTACATCTCCTTCTATACTTGAAAATTTTAATTTTACTCATCTCATGAACACTAACTTGTCTGCTTATCCTATTCCCACTTTTAAACTTTCTCCAAAGCAATACCACACATCTAAATACTCATACTTTCCCAGTTCACCATATCATCTTTCTGTGTAAGTCAAAACCTCCTGACGTATCCCCTCCTGCATGATATTGTCTTGAGGTAACTGAAGAAGAGCTGATAGTCTTTTCTAACAAAGCTATTAAATTTGACTGCCTGACCTCAATCTCAATTACATTTTTGTTCACTTTTGTTCCTCATTCCCTAGAAAGAATTTTATCTTTGGTCTGTTCAGAAAGCAAATGTTTAAAAAAACCCAACTCAACTAATTTGGTAAGGAAGAATAAGCATATAAAAAAAATTATCCTTTTGTTTATACTGCTGTTTCAAAAGTTAAATTTAAACTAGTCTTTTATGCCTCCTGGTATTAATGAGGAAAGAGTAACCTCAAATTTACTTAAAGAAATACAAAATAGGGGCGGCTAGGTGGTGTAGTGGATAAAGCACCGGCCTTGGAGTCAGGAGTACCTGGGTTCAAATCCGGTCTCAGACACTTAATAATTACCTAGCTGTGTGGCCTTGGGCAAGCCACTTAACCCCATTTGCCTTGCAAAAAAAAAAAAACAACAAACAAAAAACAAACTAAAAAAAAAAGAAATACAAAATAGTTTCAATTATTAAGGGTCATTTATGACCATATGACAACCAATTAGCTTTTAAAAGCATAAAAACATAAAATGTTCAAAGTATGAACATATTACTTCAATAACTGCAAAATGCTTATTACTGTAGATTTTGATATTATTTAAATTTTTTGACCGCCATGCTATTTCCATATTTTTGTTACAATTAAAAACTTGGGATAAGAAATGGATTCATGTAATTCTTCCTAGTTACTGAAAAAAACTGCTTTTGATAATGATAAGAGAATATCTTTTACCTTTCTTGATATGATTATTATCTTGAAACAGTCTAACTCTTAGGCTCATAGGCTTATCAAATCATAGAGCTAGAGCTAGAAGGGACCTCAGAGGTCATTTAGTCCAATTCCTAAAAATATTAGTTTTGAAGGAATGTTACTCAAAACAAGATTTATCGGGGCAGCTAGGTGGCATAGTGAATAAAGCACTGGCCTTGGAGTCAGGAGTACCTGGGTTCAAATCCAGTCTCAGACACTTAATAATTACCTAGCTGTGTGGCCTTGGGCAAGCCACTTAACCCCATTTGCCTTGCAAAAAAAAAAACTTAAAAAAAAAAGATTTATCAAGATCCTATTCTATGTACAGCACCACATTAATTATTAGGGAAAATAGTTTTAAAACCTGGGTTTTCTTCATCTAATTGGGAACTCATTTTTTTGGTTAATAATGTTATATTTGATTCATTTTCATATTTTAGATGTACTAGTTTTTGTGTTATCTTTACAATATTTTATTTAGGCATTAAATGGTAAAATTTGGAATGTAGAATCATAATGGGCATTATCTACACCAGTACCATCAAAAAGATAATATAATTACACACACTGTTTTAAGCACCTGGGAGAGATAATCTGACACATTTTCTCTCTGTTATCTAAGATATGACACATTTATAAATATAAAAAGGGACTGAATATTCTAACAAGTATGTATTTAGTCACCAATATTGAAATGATAAATAAAGTCTGTAATCTTTATAGATCTATATATGGAAGCTTTCTGAGAATTTTACATACATACATAGATACACAGATTTGTGTATGTATATTTTTCTAGAAAGAT